>NC_141150.1:144396854-144696854 GCF_053477565.2 Lygodium microphyllum | reverse complement strand
TGCCATAACTATCATTAATTGCTCTTGAGTAACACCTATTGCTGATTTAAAAAAATTTAGATCTACTTCAAAGTGCCCTAGCAATTTGGCTCTTACACCGGATCTTTTTGAATATGGGAGGGTTCCTAGTACCCACCATATTTATCCAGGCGTCTTTCATCGAGAAGAAGACAAGTAATTTGGGCCTTCTAGAACAGACTTAAAGCCACTTGGAGCTACAAAAGACTATCTAAATATTGAGGCAGCTGCCTGCAGTTAGTAATCCATCCCAGATAAGGAGCACATATTAGCTTTCTCGTTCTGCACATGATTGCAGAAATGGCGGCTCATTTAGCCATTTACGCATGACATGGTCCCGGTCGACGTGTAACTAGCAAAAGGCAGAGCAGGGAGGTCCCAATCGGCCCTAATACAGCTGCATAAATGGCTGCACGGCAGAGTCTGTGACAGCAATTGACCCGCTTCGACTATACAGAAGGAAAAAGCACGCGATCATCAAGTGAACTTACGGGTGAGGTCGATACATTGGCGATGGCAGCAGTCCCTCTGCACTTTTGCGAGGCAAAGAGCAATGTTTTATCGATGGGCGCCTTCCTCGATCAGGGACAAACGGCAGAGAAAACAGAGGACTCACGACAAACACACGAATTAAAATGGCTCTTGTCAGTTTACGATAGGAAAATAGCATGCCTTTCTTAAAATGGCCAAACCGACAAATTAAAATGTCTCTTATCTCTTTAAGATAGGAAAATAACATATTTTCTCTATATGATTTGAAGGTTTATGTCTCTTATCTCTTTAAGATAGGAAAATAACATCTTTTCTATATATATGATTTGAAGGTTTGGCTTGGTTGTCTCGAACCAAAGATTCTTACAACAAAGTTCCATATTTCAGTCCAAACCTAAAAGGATGCCCTCGACTTTTATTGCACTTTCTAATACTCACAATAACTCTATCCAAATTTAGAAATTAAATGGAGAACACTCTTGAGAAAAAAAAATAGTGTTCAGACTAAAGAAAACGTTTTTTTTTTCCCTTTAAAAATGCATCTCTCTCTCTCTCTCTCTCTCTCTCTCTCTCTTTGTGTTGTTAATGAAAAGGAAAGGGGGAACATGAGGGGAATAGGAGCTCAACTGGTTGCTACAAGGCAATCAATCTATGGTCGATGATGGTCCATCTTTAACATCAAAACTATGTCACCCCTCTCTAATTATTAGAAGGTAAAACATGCCCTACAAAGTCCACAAGACGAATTTTGGGCTTGGAAGTGAAATATTGTAACCTGCAAATTTTTCTCTTCCTCTAATATGCGCACACATCTTCCAAATGTATTTTTATTTTATGCATTCATACTATTGCTTATGTACATATTTGTCTTCAAGATTTTTGGGCATTATCTAAAGACGTTTCATTCATCATGGGTAGCTACCATTTCACTTTTTTTCCTTTACTATCGTGTGTGTGTGTGTGTGTGTGTGTGTGTGTGTGTGTGTGTGTGTGTGTGTGTGTGTGTGTGTGGTCTTAATACACCTTATCTTTCCATCTTTATGCATACTAACCACAATAATTCTAACAAAAAGAAAAGGCGGTCTAGTCTATCTTGCAAAAGCTAAAAGATTTTCGAATGAAAAGTATATTTAGAGTATAATGTGGATGTAGGGGCGATTCGTGCATCCAATCCATACGTGTGTTGCTTTCCAAGGAATGTGAATTGCCTAGCTTATGCATCAAAGTGTTAACATTAATGTGTGCAAAATGTTGAATATGTATCGCATACACAATATTTAAACATTTGAGTAGTTCATGTAATTAATGAACACCAAAAGAGATTCAATCGTTGATAGTAACTGTTAGTTCAAGCACATACCTAGCTTATTGTGAATTTGTTGAACTTACTTTACATGTTGACATTATCAAATAATATTTTTGCTATTTTATGCATGCATGTCAATTGAGAGAGGATCTTTTGTCTTGCCTTATTAATTTGAGTTTCTTTAATGAGAATTCGTGCTTCATTATAAATAAAGTTTTAATATCAATAATAGGCGCAATCATATTATTGGTAACTTGAATAGTGACACTAATTATTTCAATCATGAGGCAATGGTCATAAAATATTGCTCATAAAATACCATATCCACATAGGGCACTCCAAATACACACTTTCTAGGGTTAAGAGCAATGTAGAATTGTCTACAATGCTCAAAACATTTCCTCAAAATAATCAGTTGCCGCCCCCTTGTGGTGGTTGCCCCCAGACCATCAATAAAGGCTTTTAATTCCTCTAGGAAGAAATCACCAAAGGTCTTATCAGCTATTCGTTGCCAAGACCTAGGCACATTGCATAGACCAAAGGCCATCACATGATACACAAAGGTACTAAAGACAATAATAAATGTAGTTTTCAATTTATCTTCCTCTACAATAGCCATCTGGTTATATATTATGCTATTTGGGAGTGTAGATGTTTAGATTCTATCATTAATTCACCACTACTTGCTACCGTGTGAGGGTTTGACCCATACAGGCTCTCTCTCTCTCTCTCTCTCTCTCTCTCTCTCTCTCTCTCTCTCTCTCTCTCTCTCTCTCTCTCTCTTATAACGTGCATGTTCATTCATCAGATGAGCCTAAAGCTACAATATGTTTTGTATGATTTTCTTTTCAAACTAAAGCCAACAAAAAGGGACTTCAAGCCTCTCACTTTGGCCTTTCCCTTTTTCCAGGTGTAATGTTATCAAAGCATTGTACTAGTGTGAAGCACCAAGAGAAGCTAGGCGCGAAGCGTCTAGTCCCTATCTTAAAAAGATTTGAATTGACATTAAAATTCAAATGGTCATCTTTAAGATAAGAAGACTCAATTTGTGCAAATATTGGGTAGATTGTGTGTGCCCATGAGTTTGATTCCTAGGCAAGTGGCTCAAGGAGGTATTTCATCTCGATGTGCAAGCTCTCATGATGGATCCATCCACACACACACACATGAAGATTGTGTTATGTCAGCTCTAGTTTTTAAAACGTTGTCATGTCTATTTAAGATGAGTGTTGAACAATGTTAATGTGCAATGCTATGTTCTTTTAATAGATGGAACCTCATTATTTTACAATGTAGAGTTGTAGAGGTTAATTCAATGATAACCATGAAAAACTTGAATATTACAAAGCTTTAATCTGAATGGAGAGCTCTACTATAAAACATTGTTCACAAATTAAGAGTAAAACATAATTCACAAACTAAGAAATTCATGTGTTTCTGGTGAAATTGGGTAAACTTTGACATACTATTTGACTTTGAGCAAGAGTAATGTGTTATTGTACTACTACTACTACTACTACTACTACTTACTACTTACTACTTACTACTTACTACTTACTACTTACTACTTACTACCTACTACCTACTACCTACTACCTACTACCTACCACTACCACTACCACTACCACGACTACTACCACGACTACTACCACTACTACTACCACCACTACTACCACCACTACTACCACCACTACTACCACCACTACTACCACCACTACTACCACCACTACTACCACCACTACTACTACCACTACTACTACCACTACTACTACTACTACTACTACTACTACTACTACTACTACTACTACTACTACTACTACTACTACTACTACTACTACTACTACTACTACTACTACTACTACTACTACTACTACTACAACATCACTTGCCAAATAACAAATAAATCAAATCATTAAAATATTCTAGAATGAAAACATGAGATAAAATAGTCCATAACAAATGTGATGTGTTTGTGACAAATAAATATATGCTACACTACTACTACTACTACTACATCACTTGCCAAATAACAAATAAATCAAATCATTAAAATATTCTAGAATGAAAACATGAGATAAAATAGTCCATAACAAATGTGATGTGTTTGTGACAAATAAATATATGCTACAGAGGTGGCACAAATCTCTCTAATTGACAAAAAATATGAGGGTGTTGTACCTTGCCAACCAATGTGCAAGGAAAACAACATGCTTCAACAAACTATACAACATCATGAACTATCATTGGTGTCAAAAATGCCATTACAAAAATTCATTTATTTGTTTTGTAGAGGCCTTTGCTTCATGAATTCCTTTTAAGTGATGGTCTATTTATTCAATGAAGACTAACAATTCAAATTACACACATCCTCATTGGAAGAACTAAAAGGTGTGACATTAAGAGTTAATGCACTATTCAGAGAATGTTTTACAAGAATTACCTCCTTAAATCTGATATGCAAATCATATGTTTTAAATGCAACACCATGCACAAATGACTTATTAAGAATACCACCTTAAATCTAACATCCAAAAACATAGATTTTAAATGTGACATCAAACTGAAGCAATGCATGCCTCTTCCAAGAATGTAAAACCATGCACAAATGACTTATTAAGAATACCACCTTAAATCTAACATCCAAAAACATAGATTTTAAATGTGACATCAAACCAAAGCAATGCATGCCTCTTCCAAGAATGTAAAACCATGCACAAATGACTTATTAATAATACCACCTTAAATCTAACATCCAAAAACATAGATTTTAAATGTGACATCAAACCAAAGCAATGCATGCCTCTTCCAATTATGTAAAAAGGATTGAATATCATGCAAGAGTAGAGTCAACCAATCATAATTGCTTTATCTATATATCTAGTAGGATGGAATTAAATCCTCTATTCAAAGAAAAAAGATTACAAAAGGTGAAGAACCACAAAGCTCTTTTTTAAAAGAAACTTAGCCATTTATTGAAACCACATCCCTCAAATAGGATGCAACTTGAACTTCGAGCATTCACATTTCACAAAATATATTTTCAAATCAAGAATTACTATTTACAAAATCCTTTAAAGAACTAATTAATGTTAACTCGTTTGAAAGAGCTAGCGCCACTATGTACATAATGTATGCACTTTAATATCTATGCACATGAATATTCCTAAATGGATGGAGTTGCCACAATTGTGCCTATAAAATGGAGCATGCATCAATGTTTCCACTTTCCAAGCTCATTCTGCACTATCAGGTTAGCTTCTAAATTGATTTGAAAATGTGCATCTCTTCTCATGTTTGTTTCCATTACTTACAATAGCTTGTGTTCAATTGTCTTCAAGTGTAAGAGAAGGCAAAAGAAGTGCATGCTTCAATAGCCATTGAAGGAGTATGAGCTTCAATCTACAATTGCAAAAGAGGTTTGCCTTCTATGATGCCCAAAAAAAGAGTACATTAATACATCAATGCACTCATTCAGCACTATTAGGTTAGCTTTTGAGTTGATTTGAAAATGTGCATCTCTTCTCATGTTTGTTTCCATTACTTACAATAGCTTGTGTTTAATTGTGTTTGAGTGTAAGAGAAGGCAAAAGAAGTGCATGCTTCAATAGCCATTGAAGGAGTTTGAGCTTCAATCTACAATTGCAAAAGAGGTTTGCTTTCTATGATGCCCAGAAAAAGAGAACATTAACATCAATGCATTGTAGTTGTGTGTGTGTGTGTGTGTGTGTGTGTGTGTGTGTGTGTGTGTGTGTGTGTGTGTGTGTGTGTGTGTGTGTGTGTGTGTGTGTGTGTGTGTGATGAAAACAAGCACTTATTCACCTGACTAAAGATAGAAATGTGAGAAGAGCATGAATGGCCATTGCTAGTAGACCTAGATGCCTACCAAGATAGAAGGGAAGGGAACATAGCATAAGCAGTACAAATATGATCTAGATGAAATAATAAATGTAGTTCAAAAAAAGGATAAGTTTAATAACATTTAGTGTAGCAAGAAGGATAAGTTTGATTACTCTTATAGAGGTCTTACATCTTTGTTACAAAGGATAGTTGTGGTTAATGCCTTCCACTAGTGCTCCTTGGGTGGTTAGACCTCTAGTAGTAGCACCCTCACAGATATTTAGAGAGAGAGAGAGAGAGAGAGAGAGATGGCGCTTAGACATGCTAGTGTGGCAAAGGGCCTCAACTCTTAAATGAGGTGCTACAATTTCTCCATTGGTGCTCCTTGGATGCCTAAACCTCCAATGGTACACACACACACACACACACACACACAGAGGACATGGTAAGGGCTAAAGAGGGTAATAGTGAGGTGGCAATATCGTTTTATGTTTATGAAAGATACATGGAGAGAGTGTGTGTGCTCAACTCTTAATTTATGTGAGAGTTAGGTATCCAACAAAAATCAATTATTTTTTGCTAATATTTATTTTAGATTGTTGGGCTAAATGTGCAACAGTTAGGACATTAGATGGACTTCTATTCTTTTAGAAGATGCAACTCACTTCAGTGACGATCTCTCACCTTGTTTTCTCAACACTCCACTTTAACTAACCATGCATCCTCCTCTCTATCCCGAGAAAGCAAGAACACAAGACTAGCTTTGAGGTGTATTGAACTCACCTATCTTACCTTCCTGCATTGTAGTCCAAAGGCTTGAAGGTTCAAAGATAGTTTCATGACCCAAACAACACAATTTAGTGCCTTCACTACTCTGCATCCACCACTAAGTATACCAACGAGTCAAGAAGCTAATAGAGAAGAAGAAGAAAAACAAGAAGATGACATAGAGATTTACCTTCCCTTAGTCCCTTGCTCAACACACCTATCTCTCACTCTCTGTCAATCATTGTCAACAATGGAGGCAAGATAATAGAATGGAAGAAGAGAATAGAAAGCTTCAATAGTTACACCGATAGACCTTCCATAACATGGATGCACCAAAAGTTTAAATACAATAAGACCTCCCACCCTTCTATAAACCAACATTGGGGTTAGGGTTAGGTCACTTCTCTATGGTGATAGCCCATTTGGGGTAGAGTTTGTGCCTCTTTTGTGTTTTACGGTTTCCAAAACTGTGAATTAGGATTTTCCCCTCTTTTGGACATCCTACTCACTTTGTGGAATCTAGGATGGTCAATCCTTCTAGCCTGCTTGCGCCTTAGCCTTATTAGACCTAGTATACTCTATTCTAATCACATTTTCATATGCACGATCGACATAATAGTTGTAGGTGTGACAAATATAACATTGAGTGACAATACAATGTGCATAGCCGATTCTCACAAAATAATATAACCATAATAATATTGTGATTTCTATGACGTATAACAAATATTACAAATACCCAAAAATAATCATTGAATTGCTCCAAAAATAATAATCCACAAAAAATAAACATAGCAATTGCATGGAATCGATATTGCAAAAGATAGGAGATGTGAGGTTGAAGCAATAGTGATAGTTCAAGATTCTCCATGAAATTTAGTACTTCTATTGATAATGGTGGATGAAGTAAGGAATCTTGATAGAAAAAAACATTGTTAATGAGGGAAAAGGGAGTTGTTGAAGAAGTTTCTAAAAAAACCTTGAAGGGTAAGAAGTTCACTCTTATAAGCTCTTGAAGCATGTCATCTCCTTTGCATCAACCACATGTGGTAGTTGATACAATTAGTCTCATTATGCTTGAAAGACCTTTTTATTCTTACTTTGTTGGCACTAGGATGAATGAAGGGAAAATAATAAGTGAATAATAAGTGACTCAGGGAGACAAGTCTACTAACCAAGGTGAGCCAAGACTCCCTAGGTATGTCTTGGCCTTGATGTGCCATGGGTAAATGTAGGGGATGTGGAAGAGGGCTAGGGGGTTAGAGATGGAGCTAGCCGACTAAAGCCACTAGACACACAGGATCCCTAGATGCAATGCAATGCATGCGAGTGCATATGCTTTTTTTTCTATGTTCTTTTGCTAGTTTTCTTCTTCTCTCTTTTTTTTTTTCACTTTTTTGAGTTTTTACTGCATTGCTTTATTACCTAGTGTTTCCTACATTCACTTACTGAAACCTTGAGAGTACCATGCAATGGATTCAAAGGCAAAAGATAGAAATAATTAAGAACAACTTTGTTGTTTTGTGCCATTGTACCTTTAAAAAAATTTCAATCTCATACCTTGGATCTAGCCCTTGCATAACATATAGCATTGTTCCAAAACCTGGAGGGTCTTTGGTTCTAGTCAATGCAATGTATTGAGTGAAACAATAAAGAATATATATGTTAACTAGGGATAGTTATATACAAGAGTTTATGTTTTGTTTTCTTTTTTTCAATGTTGGGAATCCATCAATCATAGAAATTCAAATTATACTTCAATTTAGCAAAAGCATCCAAGCTAGTTAGTTTGGTAGCCAATCCACAAAGGTAAGTGATCAAATCACTAAGCAAAGAAGGTTCTACAAAGTAATCGGCTATATGCTTTAATTAGAAAATTTTCAAGCAATGGGTGATATTTCAACTATGATGGCATGTCCATATTGCAAGCAAGGATTATAGAGGATAATGAAGTGGTTTATAGTAAGTTGGGTTAAATAGAAGTGTACTGACTATACATTGCTGCTTGGCCATTGTCGTAAGACAACTACTAGTGCAAGCTAGGTCAAGTTGATGAGAAAACCACTTTAATAAGAATGGGCTCGAGGAATGGCAATTTTGCTCAACTTGATCAAGTATTGACTACTTGTCGATTTTGATCATAGAAGCATAAGAAGGAATAAGTCAACATGATTGCAATTGCTTTTGAGGAAGGGGTGTTCACTCTCTTTCCAAGTGGGATGCCATTTGGAAGAAACTTGAATTACCTCATCGTCAACAAGGGCTAAATAAATTATTGTAGACAACTTGGCATAGGTGATGAATATGGCATTAAATTGGAGTAGCCATTCTACTGTAGAGGAATTGTATTTCTTTGCTAAATGAGCAGATACTTAGTGATCTACATACTAGCAAAAGTCACTTACAAGCAAGCGGATCAAGTTTAGTGGCACTAATTTGTAGGTGATCTTGAGCAACCTCCTCTAAAGTTGATATACATCACTTTGTTGCATGTCATTTACTAAAGAGTCATTTTCTATGGTAGTAGAAGTAGAGGAAATATGAAATTCTGTGTCACTCAGCCATGGAATAAACCACTCATAGAATTCAAGATTGTATTGAGACAATCATACTACCTTGTTCCAATTGACTTCAAACATGTAGCTCTTCCTCCAAAAGGAGTTTTTCACATAAGGAATCTTGTTCAACAAGTTTAGAAAGGTTGATACCTTGGACAGCTGCATGCATTCTTAGGGATGTAGGGGCTACATATGTCAAATCATGCATTGAAGTCTAGAGCACCTTTCTTTGCTCAATAATAGAGTCATTAGGCAACTACCATATCTTGCAATTAGATTGCAACTTGTAAACCATTTTTGTTCAAACTCACTTCATTCTCCTACTTTTGTGACCAATGTCACAAGTTTCCCCTACTTATCTCACAATGCTTGGTGTGAGATACGGGAATCAAGCGATGCTTCTCTTGCTCAACCTTGGTCATTTTCTTTACAATTCTCCCATGACTACTGGATAATGCCAACAAATTTGTGATTGCATCAACTATGTTAGAGGCCTTTCTAAGAGCTTCACATGCTAGGAGTTTGAATTCCAATGTTGTGTTGAACATATGCATGAGTGTCTAATAACATTATGTCCTCCAATTCCTTCTAATGTTCTCTAGTTCCTTTTGATGCTTAGCCTCCACTTGCACTTCTTGATTCATCAACTTACCCACCTTCTCGAAGAGAGATCACTTAGGCTTCAAGCATGTAGGGGGTTCGTGCCAAGAAGAGCATGGCTTGTGAATTAATGGATTCATTGTGACCTTGGGACTAGAGTTTGTATTTTGTTATAAGGCAGAAGTACTAGAGGCTTGTTTCTTAATTGAAGTGAGAATCTTGGAAAGTTGAAGGTTGTGATGATGAGGATTCCACATTAGAATTGGAAGTAGTAACTTTAGATTCAATGGATCGGTCAATCTTGATAGTCAAAGATGACTATGTACTTAGATCCTCAAACTAATTTGAAGTAGTCTCAAGTTTGAAATATTCAAATTTGTTTCGGATAATAGTTTCAGAAGGAAGTTGTCGATCCTTGGGTTGCTTTTGAGTTGTCCCTTATGGATCCTTTTTCTGTGATTGAGCAACTGTACTAGACAATTGCTATTGGGTTTATCTTTGGGTTTACATGACAAAGGTTCTTTTGGTTTGGGAGACTTTGGTTGGGAGGGTGGACTAGCTTAGACACCATAGATTCCTCATTTGTGTTAGAAACTACTTCAACCTATTAGCCTTTTTGCATAGGTGTCTTTTTTCGATAGGTTAGAAGTGGCCTTTGAATAGTCAACACAAGCTTCTTAGTCTCCAATCGGTCTAGGTTTGTCTCCTTATCGGTCTTGCTTCTTGACCTAGATTTGCATTTTGGTCTCTTTCTCTTTCTTTGATCTCAATGGGATTGAGAATGTGGTCAATGGAGGTGGCTGCATGGATGGTTTCGGCGACCGGATCCAATGATTTCCCACATAAAACCCCGAAGCATGCAATAATGCTTCAAAGACCCAATGCAACTTTGTGCTAGCTCTACGTGGAGGCTTTTTCTTATATGTCCTAGGTCTTATTATCCTTTGAGACGAAGTTCTCTTCTAAATAGCTTAAGAAGCTATTGTATTGTTCTTAGAAGTTTGTTTGTTCTCTTTGATTCTAAGAGAATTTCTATTGAGTGTTTCCCTTTTGTCCTCTTGTGCCTTGAGGAGTTCCTTTAGAACTCTTTGGCTATTTGACTCTGACACAAGCTTGTTGTCCTTTTCTAGAGAAGAGACAAGGTTGCCTATTATTAGAAGAAATGATTATCTCAATGTTTGGCAAGCTCAAGTGTATCCGGTTTCCCATGTAGTCTAGTTCCCATTGAGTTGCACACTTGAAAGGTCTTCCAAGGAAGGCTTCCTTGCTATATCCTCTTGATTTGGAAGCACATAGAAAATTATGGGTATATTCCTAGTCTCTATAGTCATGAGGATTTTGCATCTTCCTAGGAGAGAATGTGGTGATCCTCCATGTAGTCTAATAGCTGCATTTGTTGGGACAAACTCAAGTTTATTGATGTGAGTCCATATATCATAAGTTAGGATATTGTAACCAAAACATTTGTCAATGAGAGCATTAATGATGATCTCTAGCTTGGAAGTTAGCTTGATCATGAGATATGCATGAGGTATTGGATCTTCATCTTTCGGTGGGTCAGGGTCTGAGGCTTTGACCTTTCAGATGTCAGGTTGGGTAAACTTGGTTAGGATGCCACAATAAGCCTTGCATGTCAAACAATCGCAATACATATGAATGATGCCACACTAAATGCATCTTAGGTTGGCCTTTGGGAATCTGTGTATCTCCATTCGGTCTATTAGTTGTGGCCTAAGCTCTTGTGTTGCTAGCTCTATCATCTTATCAAATAGTTGGATGGGAATGTAAGCTCTTTGTTGTTGACTTATAAGGTTTTAGGACTCATAAGCTTCCAAGTCTAGTTCACTATTAAGCTCATCAATAGAGTTTTAGGCTCTCAATAGCCAAATGAAAACTATTTAACTCTTCTCGTAATGATAAGTTCTTATGTGGTCTTGACTTGTGTGTCAACTTCTTCTTCAAGGCATGTCAATTTCTCCTTGGTCACTCACTTTGTCTCTTCAAGCTCTTGACTTTTAGTTTTGTCTCCTCAAGTTATTCATATAGTGTGCTTTGCCTTTGATCTTGCACTAACTACAAACCTTCCTGTGCTCTTCCTTGATGTGCCCATTGCTTGAGATGTTTAAATTTTTAGGGGACTTTTCTAGATCCCTTAGATTTGCTATCCAATTGATCTTGCAAGTTCGGAGGTGGTTGTTTCTCGACCTTGTAGAAAAAGAATCGGTCCTCTAGTCTAATGATCAACAAAGTGTTTTGCTTGAAGGACAACATGGCCCAATGTGCCCTTTAGTAAAGCAATTGTGCCTTAGGCAAGCCACTCCACAAGAATATTCTTGGCCAAAGAAGTGAGCAGTACTCACCTCAAGTCACCTTAAGCAAACAAGATAAGAGTAAATGGGTCTTAATTCAAAACACTACAACTCAATTTGTAATCAATACTCAATCAAAATTGGTTTTGATGATGTTGGAATAATCACTCAAATGTTGTCTTTTGTTCTCAATCCTTTAGTATTTGTCCACTCTTGAATGCATATCACAATGATTTGAATTCAATCCAATACTATTTGTCACTTAGTCAATTGCTTCTCTCTCGTAAGGCCCTAGCAATGATAGGAATTTTAGCACTTGGTGCCAACCTGGATGAGCTCCCCACTTGACTTGCAGTGTGCCCTAATCCTAGTGCCTAAGCAACCATTGTGTTTGAGCATTATGATCCAGTGAGTTGAAGGGGTTGTATGTAGTTTTAGCTTAGTGTGCTTAGCCTATGTGCTATGGGGTTTACATCCTAATTATCCTAAGCAAGAAACTCCTACTCTAACTAATCCTAGGTGTGACATCCTATCTAAGACCATTTTTGGGTGAGCGCTATGTTGGTTCCTTAGTTGTGGTGTCCTAGGGAAAAATGTACTTGCACACTTTTGTGCAAGTGATGCTAATTCAGAGGGGATGTGAAGGCTATCCTCAGTTAAAGTGCATGCACCTATGGTGAAATTCCCTAAGAAAGAAGCTCTACCATTGGCTGAAGATTCTAGAATGCCTAAGAAAAAGTATAAAACATTCTTGACTTGGGACATGTGTTAGCACCACACTATGAAGTCCTAAGGGACACAAGTTCAAAGAGGGTGCAGCTTCCACTTAGTGAAAGGTTTGGGATTACAATTGTGGTCATAGGTGGGGGGTACACTAAGATGAAAAATCTTAGGCCCGAACCCCTCTAGCTTATGCTTATGTGCTATAGGAAGCTTGTGCCCTTAAGGGAAAAGACTCATGTTCATAGCAAAGGGTTGAGGATGCTCCTCAAGCCAAGGGGTTTGGGCACATAAGGACCAATGCAATAATGTGAGGATAAAAGTGTGTGTGCTTAGGTGCCCTTAATGTGTGGAGATATCTTAAGAAATTTGTGCAAAATGGACAAAGTGACCCTTGAGAATGAACTCTACTCTTGTAGTGACAATGTATCCTTAGCCAAGGTGGGTTCATATTAAGGAGTTGGTGTCACTACCCTATGTTCGCACTTGTGGTAGAGGTGCCTTAGACTATTGCTTGCACAAGGGTGTGTACATGTGCCCTAGTCCCTAATGGACATGTTGGATAATCTACATGTTGGATGTGTTCCTAGCATGTGCTTAAGACTATTGCTTCCAAAAGGGTGTGTACCTATGGCCTAGCCTCTAATGGACGTGTTGGATAATCTACATGCCGGATGTGATCCTAGCATCTATAGAAGATTATCACCATGAGATGTGTGGCTGGTGTCTGTGTAAGTGTGAAGGGTGTGTGTATGTGTG
Organism: Lygodium microphyllum; assembly: GCF_053477565.2. Taxonomy (NCBI): domain Eukaryota; kingdom Viridiplantae; phylum Streptophyta; class Polypodiopsida; order Schizaeales; family Lygodiaceae; genus Lygodium; species Lygodium microphyllum. The sequence continues at coordinate 144,683,487 of NC_141150.1, read as the reverse complement.
AGAGAATGGGTGTGCATATGTGCAGTCTAGACAACACATGCGTGAACCTACCCTATGCCCTATGCAACTTCTATTTAAGTGACTTGTGCCTACGTGAATTGTGCTTGTGTGACCTACCTTTACTAAAGATCAGTGAAGTGTGTGACTTGACTTTGTGGCACAAAATGCCAAGTTGCCACTCAAGAATGCCACCAAGCTCCTCAACGATGATGATGTCACTCGACTACATGTGGATTCGACTTGACTATAGGCAGCACGTGGTGGATGACTCAACATCACAACAGTAGCATTCAATGGTGATGTCATGACAACAGCACAACAAATTCTAAACGACTTATTGCATAGAAATCTTATAATGTAACTCATAAGGTTGGCCCTCTAACTAGTAAATTATACCTTTTTGTAGTTATAACTAGCTAATTTTTGTTATGCGACTGATCTCTAACTAGTAGCATCTTTTTTCTATATATTATCTAGAGAGTGAAGTTCTATCTAGAAAATATATATAGTAAATTTATTGTATAATTAGAAAAAGTATCATGTGCCTAGTATATATAGGCCCTATCTATTAAATCTATGTTTTATATAAGTAATCTATATACCAACTATAATTAGTAAGAATGTTGGCTATCTAGAAAATATAAGTGTATCCCCAATCAATGTAAAGTTTCAAAAACTTCATATGGTGAATTGATGTATCAATCCCATGGTCTCACTGGTATTAATGTTGTATAACTTGTGTGAATCCTCGTATACTTATCATGATACGCACACTCTTCTTCTTATGTTGGATAGCATTTTCCATAACACCGTTCCCTTTCATTTAGCCCATGTGTTCCCCTAAGCCTTTGCCAACCTTTGGGATCAAGAGATGATTTTCTACATTTTCTCTCTTTATATTGTATTTTAGCTCTTAGCCTTTGTTTTACATGTAAGGGTGTTGTAGCCCAAAAGCCAATGGACATAAATACTACTAAGGCCTTGTTCTCACCATAAACTATGAGGCTTGCTATTCTTTATTACTTCTTATTCCCACACCATAGCTCTCATGGTTCACGTCACCTCCTTTCATAATAGCTCGTGCCCCCATTCCCACTAAACTAGGTCTAATACGCATAGCTAGGCAATATTCCTTACAAAAGTTAAGCTCACAAACATAAGCATAAGTTGAGAAAGTTCATAGGTAACATCATAGATAGAATACCAAAAGGACCTCACACGAGCATAGGAATGATATCACATATTATGTTATGTATGAATTATTTTTAGAGTTGTGTGTTGACATCTATCACAAGTGCCCAATTATTTGTGAGTGCCTTGGCTTCTCCAATCTATGTCTCTAATCTCCCCATGTCCTCTAATTACCAACATCAATCATCATTGTCTTTGTCACTACCCTCCTACCACCTCCATCTCTCCCCTTCATACTCATCTATCAATTGCAGGTAGGATCTCTTAGGTTATTACCCAATCATACAATGTTTTTCCGCATGCATTTATGCTAGTTGTGTTGCTGCATGCACCCAATCAAATCTTTAGGTATCTATCCCTAATATAAGAAATATAATTCCATGATAAATATGATATATAAAGGTTGCTGATGTGTTTTCGCATGTGTCTTCCAATCTTGAATTGGCATAAGTGTTTCAACTTGGGTTCATCTCATGTGCCAGGAGTACGCTTTGCTGACCAAGACACGTGCTTGTTGATTGGGTCAGCCACCCAAGAAGCTAGTTGTGTTGTTGCATGCATTTGGCCAAATCTTTAGGTACCTATCCATAACATAAGTAATACAATTCCATAATATTTCACTTATGTATTGTGATGCGCGATAAATTATTCAAACAATTTTGGTGGATTCCACATGAGAGAGAGAGAGAGAGAGAGAGAGAGAGAGAGAGAGAGAGAGAGAGAGAGAGAGAGAGAGAGAGAGAGAGAGAGAGAGAGAGAGAGAGAGAGAGAGAGAGAGAGAGAGAGAGAGAGAGAGAGAGAGAGAGAGAGAGAGAGAGAGAGAGAGGTAAAACTTCTTAAATAAAAGAGAGTAACTTCTTAGTTGAGAGAGACTACTAAGAAGTCTCAATCTATGTGTGTGTGTTGATGTCTATAGCTTATTTGCTTTGCAACTCAACTCAATGTCCATTTTAGCCTTAAACACTTTGAGCCTATATTTTTAAAATGCCATTTTCTAGATTCCACCACTATTAGCATGTCCAAAGGAGTGCATTTAGTATAGGATAGATATGCACTAGTCTTCATAATACTCAAGCTAGCTTTACAATGAAACATTTCATAGTTGTCCCTAGCTATGTAGCAAGCTAGTTTTTAGTTAGTAATTAAGCATTTCCACTTATAAAACTATTTTTACATTGTTTTTGTTTTTAACATAGACTCATGCATACTTTTCATATTTCTTAAACAAATTTGACCTAGAGTTATTTGAGTATTATGGTTGAATCAATGCATTTGAATATTAGTGTAGATAATTTATTTGTAAATTAGTTGAATAGAAGTTCATTTGAATATCAATCTTATCTCTTACATTTTTATATCTCAATGTTGTATTGTAATTACTAGTATTTATGTAAAGTAATTACTACCTTCCTTTTCTTGAAAAGATAAACTTTCAATATTAGGTAGCATGGATTTGACCTTACTTTTGATCCTCCTACCCATAGCCCGCTAGCATATCAAAAGGCAAGATGCTGTAAAATTTATATAGCTTAAGTTTAGTGTAGTAATCTAGAAATTTGAACCATGCTAGAGAAAGGATAAGTGGTGTGATGGGCCTTTTGGCCTTATGGACATGACCTTAGTATCCAAGTATGGTTTTGTCATCTCCCATTGGCTTTTGCAGTAGGTTTTGGTGAGATTAAGTTACTATAGTATGCTAGGAAATAGAAATTGTAGAAAGGCAAAATTGAGTATGTTTTCAAGTGTCACTTGTTTGAGGAGTTATTAAATCATGCTAGAGAAAGGATAATTGATGTGATGGGCCTTTTGGCCCTAGGGACACCTATACCCAAGTATAGTTTTGTAATCTCACATTGGCTTTTGTGCTAGGTTCTGCTAAGCTTAAGTTCTACTATATCTTACAAGAGTTACTATGAATGTTTAATTAGATGGTGCTCTCGAGGTAGAGATGGCAAGTTCCTTAAGTGATATGAGAATGTGCTCAGGATTATATAAGTGTTATAAACTAGTCAAGGATGGCATACGATTAGTCAAACTACTTTCTACCATCATAGTTATTAAGATTTATTTGGAAATGTGCATAGAAGGACTAGTTTACAAAGATTAGACTTGACAATGGTCCAAAATGCCAAACAATTACCTTGAACTATAGATGGATCCACATAGAGGTTTCAAGTTTCATGCACTTTTCTTTTGTATTGTCATGGTGGAAGACATGTTGTTACTTCAACCTTTGCTAAGTTGAGGTTGAAATATCAACTAGGGAATTGAGACAGGTTTAACACCAGAATCTAATGACAATGTTGGTACTTCCAATTCCCATGTTGATAGGTCTCCAAGTATGATGAGTCATCCTTATTATATGACAAGTGATGTTCATGATCATGGCGATAATGCATATAGTAAACAAGACCATCATTTTGAGGATAATGCTAATGATGTTGATCATGCACATGGTCAATTAGATGATCATTTGCAAGAAGAGGACAAACATATGGATTTACCTGAAGAAGTTGATCCAAGCAATACAAATATGGGTGGTACAGAGTCCTCATTGTGCATTCAAATACTTGAAAATATAATTGAGTTACAAGAACTTTGGAATAAACATAGAATATCTATTACATCTCAAGACAAAATGCTCTAGCATTTATTCGGTGACATGGGTGGTCAGAGAATTGGAAAACATGACAATGAAGCTTTGAAACCAACCTTGAGCCAGATGAATGTATATTTGAAAATTCAATTTAACAAACATGGTTTTGCAAGATACGCGCTATATTAATGATGGCCATACGTGACTGCCCTCTTTTTGGCAAACGGACAAAGCTCAAGCTACCTTGGATAGTGATAACTCATCATTTCAAGATCGCTATGGTTTTTATGGAAATAGATAACAAGCTCAATATCCCCTAGAAAACTATAACATAAAAAAAAGAAAAGTAGCTATAATATACTAGTTCTCACAGCAAATCAAATAACTGGAAATTCATGAAATACACCATACTTGCAAAGAAATATAAGAAATACACCATGTTTGCAAGGAAGTCATAGCCAAGGTAGCTAGGCATGAAATAGTTTTGTCATGGAAGGCTGAGAATCATAGATGCATGCTCCAATATGAATACTCACCCCATGTCAAGGTGAGACATGGTATGCACCCCATATCTTGGTGGCTAAGAGCATGCGCCCTCTTAGTTGGTGGGAGGAAGGAACCTCAAAGCATGTGTTGCTTGAAAATGGCAAAAAGATCCCTCATATGTTACATCTCCACCTTTTATACTTAACCCTAGCCTACTCTAGACTAAGGTGACTTATGTTTTATTACAGGCCATCCCAACCTAAAAGAGCTTTGTCCTCAAAGCTAAATTGGGAACAAATTACAAAGATGGCTTGAAGCACTTGGAATCATGCTGTAATAAAGCTCCATGTTGATGAAGATCAAAGAAGTTGATGAAGAAGGACCATATAAATGGAATTGGCTGCTGTAAACTGTCCAAAATAGGTTGTAGTACAAAATCTGCCATATTTGGAACTAAAAGTGGCTGATTTTCATGTGCAAGATGTAGAAATGTAGAGGACATCATGTAGTATCTAGCCATGCCTTCAAAATTGAATTTTGATACTGATGAGACAATTTACTTTCTCACATAAATTTAATACAGCAAGTTGTTTACAACAAGCTGTTTGATGCCGATGAGACAATTTACTTTCTCACAGAAATTTAATACAGCAAGATGTTTATTGCCCTATTTATGAGCTGTCCTCTTGCTTAAGCCATGGAAATTGTTCCAAATATGATGCTTGTTGCTATGAAGACTCTTCAATAGGAAAACCCTTCCATTTGACAAGGTATTCCACAAGAATACGGTTCCTTGGAACCTTCTCTTGCTTGTTGCGAATAATCTTCTTGGGCTCATAGATGATCAAACCATCATCATCCAAGGGAGGTAGTTCTTCAAGAACTTGAATTTTAGGTCCCACATACTTTTTAAGCTGAGGCACATGAAAGACATCATGGATTCTTGTGTTTGAAAGTAAGTCTAGTTGATAAGCAAGATCCCCAACTCACTTGACAATACGGTAAGGACCATAAAACCTATGAGCAAGTTTGTTGTGTCCTCCTTTAAGAGAAGCATAATGTGACTTGGGAACCTTCAAAAATACCCATTCATCTTCCTCAAACTCCACATGTCTTCTTTTCTCATCCACATAGACCTTCATTGTCTCTTGAGCTTTATGAATATTGTCCTTGCATTGCTTCATAAGAGCCTCCGTCTTTTCCAACTCCGCACGGGCTTATGGATTTAGATCTTCATGAAACAATGAGGAGGGTAATTATACTTTGTAGCCATATAAAGCTTCAAATGGAGACATTCCAATGCTCATATGGTAAGTATTGTTGTAACAAAACTCTGCAAGATGGAGCCATTGTTCCCATGCATTTTGTGTCTCATGGCAAAAGTGCCTTAAATAAACTTCTAGCCATTTGTTAACTCTTTTGGTTTGCCCATCTGTTTGTGGATGATATGCAGTATTAGGAGTCAAAAGAGTTCCCATTGAAGAGAACAAACTCCTCCAAAAGCTACCAATAAACTTAGTGTTGCGATCAGACACAATCTTCATTGGTAAACCATGAAGCTTGAAAATACATTCCATGAATTGTTGAGCCACTTGCTTTGCTGTAAATTGGGCCTTATTTGGGATGAAATGGGTTGATTTAGTCAACTGATTAACTACCATATAAATGCTATTCCACCCATGCTTAGTAGTAGGCAATCCCACAATAAAATCCATAGAAATATCAGTCCACTTGCCTTGAGGAATAGGGAGTGGTTGAAGTAAGCTCCCGGGTAGAAGAGATGAGTCTTTATTTTGTTGACTTGGAAGACATTGCATCACATAATCCTTGACATCCCGCCAAATGCCCTTCCAATAGAAGCTCTTATGCATGTTGCCAAATGTTTTGAACAGCCCATGATGGCCCGCTAAAGGTAAAGAATGCATCTCATGAAAAATATGGTCTTTGAAAGAGGATTGTGGTGTCAAGTAGACTCTATCGTGATACTCCAGATTTAGCAAGATCTCAACTTATCATAGGGTATATGGGTGAAATGAACTCAAATAGTGCACCCTTGTTAGCCTGTCTAGGTGTAGTCCTGCTAGACCCCCTGTCAAAAAAACTGCTATAACTTTTGCTCTCGGAGTTCGATTACTGAAATTTTTGATTCAAATTGAAGTTTGATATCCCCTTTTCAAATCAAGCTATCAAGCTCCCAAATCAGATCATGACATAAATTCTTGTAGTAGAAATAGTGAACCTGTCCTGTGAATTCCTGCAACTTGTAAACACCCTGTAGAAGCCTTATTTCACCTTGAAATGGATCTTGTAGTACTTATAGACCCCCAAAACAACTAATAGACCTATGATGGGCTGTAAGGCACCTGTAGGTATTCAAAAAACGCCTACAACTGATAGATACATGTTAGAAAGATCCGTATATCCTTTCAAGGATGTCACAAACTACCCTGTTTGGTACCACTAGTCTTCAAATCTTCATCCACCCTTTTCCAAGTGGTCTTATGTGGTCCACCACCTGTGGTGAGGGATAAAACAATAGGATGGGCACCTAAATGGGCTCTGAAACTCCGAAAGGTGTGCAAAGTTCCTTCCGGGTCAAGTTGTGCACCCCTACGGAGTCTTAAATAGCAAGGGAGGGTCATCTCTCTATTGTCTTGCTATCTCGTCTGGCTTCGACCTTTTTCCTCGGTCAGAATATACATGGCAAAGCTAGTATTCTAACAATCAAAGCATGATATGAATGGTTGAATCAAAATTTTGCCATTTCATGATATGCAAGAATTGGGATGGAATAGGAATGAAAATGAAATGGGTATAGGTAAGGAATACCTATAGTAGTGACTCACTGCTTTACAATTTTTATTCCACTTACCAATTGATTTTACTGTCAGCCATATTGCAATCAATCACATCAAGCAATCAAGGTTAGGATTAGCATAAATTTTCCAACAAATGGAAGAGATTAGCAACAATTGGCTACTGATTTTTATTGAGTAAGATGAAAAGAATTTAGCATAACATCATTCAACCCTAAGTTGGGTCTATATGCATTCAATTGGAAATTCTAAAAATGGGATTACTCTTAATTCTCCCTTTTCAACAATTGGGTGGCTTAAGCAATTGGATATTGAAGGGATTAAGAGCATAATTTAGAAACACCTCTTTCATTGTTGAAGTAGATCACTATGGAAGCTCCAATAATCGCTTAAGACTTGAAATTCTTGATCTCCCGCTTGATGTAGCCAAGAATACCCTCAAATTGCAATTCCAATTATGAATATGTAACTCATAGACTCCAATTTCTCCTTCAAGAATGCTTCAATATCCAAAAGCTTGATAGAAGTGATCCTTGTAGCCCAAATGTGGTTGGAAATGTGAAAGGGAATCAATGATGACAATCAAAGCATCGATAGTATGCTCTCTTTTCACTTTGAGTTTGACCCTAAGATAAGCAGGTGGTACTATATCTTTGTCTTCCGGGTCTTGGCTTGTAAATTTAAGCCTTCTGACAAATGCCCTTGAGTTCCCAACTGCATGACTAGATGTGGATTCTCCACTGATGTCTTGGCTCGTCAGTGTAGTGCTATTCAAGGAGCATCTATCGTCAGGACTGTCATATCTAGTCATTCTCGCTGTTATAGCTTGATGTTGTTGCTTTCCGCTTTGACTAGATGCAGTCTGAATGCAACACATATGTGTTTTTGCAGTGTGGCCTTTTTGCCCTTGTTGGCTAGATTGGCTCATTGAGGTTTTAGGGTCTCTGTTCATCTTTATTCGGGTATGGGCTTTTGGTTGCTCTTTTTCAAGTGAGAATCCATGCTTGTGTAGAGCCATTACTACATTGGGGTCTAATTTGGAGGACCTGTCATGGCGCGCGTTTTCTCTCCAACCTACTTGGGGGAGGTGCGGAGGGGGCAAAGCCCCCTTTGCGGGGGTTCGAGGGGGGGGGCAGTCCCCCCGGCCCGTAGGGCCGTTACGGTAAAACCATGCACAATTTGGAGGACCGTTTATAGCCAAAATTTGAACTAATTGCTCTAAGTTTCAGCCCAGTGATCGATCTGTGATGTGCCTCTAGCTCTACGTAGCCTTTGGGGTCAATTTTGGAGTTTAGATGCGTCAAAATTTGTGTTCTAGATACTTGTCTGATTTTGACAGTTTTTTTGTCCAATTCTCAGATGTCCGATTTTCAGGAGTCCGATTATCGGAATCAGACGTCCAATTTTGGGTTGGTCCGATCAGTCAAGTGGTCCGATTTTGGTCACGTTCGATTTTTGGAATCGGACGTTCGATTTTGATAGGCGTCCGATTTTTGGAATTGGACGTTCGATTTTGACAGGCGTCCGATTCTGAGTGATCCGATTCCTTGTGTCCGATTTTTCAGGGTCTAAGTGTCCGATTTTCAAAATCGGACAATCGAGTGTCTGATCAGATAGGCAAAGGTGGTCTGATTCTGAGACTGGTCCGATTCTGGGAATCGGATCGAAAAGGTGGTCCAATTTTTGGAGTCGGACGGTTTTCGAAGAGGTTCGATTTTCGGAGCCGGACAGTTCGACTCTAGAGATAGGGCAATCCTATTCTGGGACTCAGACGAACTAGTCCGACTGCGCGGCCGACAGCTCGCAAGTTGCACATGATGCCTCTAGGCTGACGTCTACTTCACTGAATAATTGCACCGTGCCATCTAATTAGATGCAAAGCAACAGAGGGAAATGCTTAGCATATCTAGAAACGGTGTGGCGCTCGAATCGATCAACATGTCAACGATCTCCCCGCAGCTCTCTCTCTCTCTCTCTCTCTCTCTCCCTGGCTCTCAAGCTCACTCTCTTCTTAGAAGGCAGGGTGTCAAATGTGGTATTTCCTGATTCCCTGGGCCTCTTATTGCCCCATTCCAGCTTGCTGTGACCTTAGAAGTTAGTCCCTCATACTCTTCTAGTCAGAAATTTGAATCTGTGCCCCTATTCCCCTGTTTTAGTCTACTATATAGCAACAAAAAACCCTACTATTTGCTCCAATTTTTTGCTCCTATCCTTCCTAAATGCAGGAAAAAATTATAAGAGAAATATCTACACTACTCCATCATGCTTTCCCAAGTCCAAAACAACAAAACCCTACTTGCTAAGGAGATCAAATACCTCTTCAAGCTCCCTCGCTTCCTACCTATCTACCTCAAGCACCGGTTCGAGGAAAACCCTACTTCAATGCTCGATTCGAAGCGCGTAAAAGCTTAAGGGTTGAATCCGTTGGTCTTGGCAATGGAACCAAAATGTGGGAGCTTTTGCTCAACCACTAAGACCCACGGACTGCTTATTGTTTCAAGTGTTCCAAGACAAGTATTAATGGCTACCTCTCACATAGCCAACGCGCCATCCATATTTACGGGTGTAGTGAGCTTACCTCCATGGCGATCGAGTTACCTCCTCTCCCGCGCACTTCGGTAGCTCCACGATTCAAGTGTAAGCTTCAAGCAAGCTCCATCCTCAAGCTCCATGCTCCAAGCTCCATCACCGCGAGCAAGAGAAGAGAAGAGAAGAAGAGAGGAGAAGATGGAGAGCTTCTCCTCCCCGGTCCCTCACCCTCACACACTCACTCCCTCACACTCTCACACTCCCTCTCTCAAGCACAAGCTCAAGCAAGCAAGAAGAAGAAGAAGAAGAAGAAGAGGAGAGCCACTTTTGGCCACACACAAGAATGAGCTTCTCATTCACTTTTGAACCTTATATACATAACCCTAAATCCCTTTTGGGTGGTCATCCCCTTATCCCCTTTTTTACATGGCCGACCGTGGCCTCTAGGCCCTTTTTCCCATTATCGTTCTATCTTCCTAGCTTCCTTTCCACCGCCCGTCTATAGTTACAAATTGCACGGGTGAGAGCCTGACACTCCTTAAATTAAATCATGATGCGCTTGCGCTCTCTTACAAAAGTATTGACTTGAGCTTTTCCTTATGCGCCTATTCCTTTATTTACGATTTTTTTGTGCTTCTTGTGTTTCTAGATTTTTCTTGGCGTGCCTTCATCTTTTGTTTCACTTTTGACTTGGCCTGGTCTTCTGCTTCAGCTTTTCTGGATTTTCCACCTTTGTTTGTTTGAGGGTTAAGAACTATTGATATAGTAAGAGGGAGAGAGAGTCAGAGATAGTCAAATCTATGAAGACAATGTATTTTTCTATGAGAGATTGAGAGAGAAAACTACAGAGACATTGAAGATGAATACTATGTGATTAATTTTCATTCAAAAATGGTGTATTCTTTTATGTTCTTTTTTCTATTGATGGATTCTATAGAGATGTTGAAGATTATGGTTGATTCTATCAAATCCGTGGGAGATATCTACTATGGTGCTACGTGAAGATTTTTTGTTTTCTTTTTTTTATAATCAAAAGAATAAATAAAAAGCTTGTTGATATTACAAGATAGATTTTCTTGCAGTAGAATCCCCTTTTCCTTGGTGTTCCTCTTGGGGCTCCATGTTTTTGGTGCGCAGGCAGGGAAATCTGCCATGAACAAGCATCAGAAGAGGCTGAAAATGAAGGAAAAGTCTTTGTCCATGGGAGGATAATTCAATGGATGCTTGAAAAGTTCCTTCTTCCACTGAAGAGTTGGAGATTTTTATTGCCAAAGCCACTTTCTACAAGAAGTTCATCCCACAATGGCAAAAATTACCATCATGATGCAAGCTCTATGTGGTGGACTATTTCCTCTCCCTGTTGAAGCAACAAAGACGTGCATCTTGGTGACAAATTGTTTGGGAACAAATTGAAGAGTAGAAAAAGAGAGAATGACCATCCATGGAAGATTTGACATTCATTAAGAAGTTTGTGGGAAGCTTCCAGACATCATCAAGTGGGAAATCGTGAAGAAGCTTCAGGAGTCGTGGTTAGTGGAGCTTCACGAAAACAAGAAAGAAAAGAGTTGGAATTTTTTCGTGGATGCTCAACAGCAAGATATGTGGGATGCTTGGTGTTCTAACAATTGTCCAATTAGCAATCCACTGGAAGTTGGTAGATAGAGTGTTTTTCACAACATACACTGTTGAAACCCTCAAAGCTGGCATTATTATAATGATGGCACAACAACGATCCTAAGAAGAATGAGTTTTGTTACTTTCAGAGCGGAATATCTCCCCCTCTGTAGTGGTTTGAAAGCCAAATTCAGAGATGTTGACAAGAAGGAAGTAGAAGAGATGTTGGCCAGAGAGTCCTCTAGAGACTAAAGCCCCTCACTGATTCTATTCTGTTGAGTACATACCAACTGGTTGGAGCCAAGCCCCTGATGAATGACGCAATCAAGAGGCAAGTGTTAGAACAAGTCTAGAGGTACGTGAGAAGAGAGAAGGCAAGAATCAAGGCTGAGAACGAGCTTGCAGCAGAAGCCTCCTTTGACGCCCTAAAAGTACTCTTTATAGAAGTCCCCATGGCGACTCAAGGTCCCCTTCCTAGTCAGATTTGTCTTGGAAATATTGATGATAGACCAACAAATGTAGTCCCATTGCCAATTTTTAAGGGAGAGTACAATGAAGACCCTAATCTTCATGTAGCAAAATTAATGATAGCATGTGTGGCTAACAATGCCAGAACCCCTGAGCATTGGTTAGTGATATTCCTTGCCACTTTCAATGGCGTGGCATTTCAATGGTATGAGAGATAAGCAATAAGAACTTTTGGCATATGGGAGGACTTGAAGTTGGCCTTCCTCACTAAATTCAGGCGTGAAGGTTTTCAAGAGCGGATGCGAGAGGAGTTCATGAACCAAAGTCAGTCCTCTGGAGAAAGAGTAGAAGCTTATGTCTCATGAATGGAATCCATTTTGAGGAGATGGACTAACCATCATTTGGATGAAGGTATCTAGAAAGGAGTGTTTCTCAGAGGCCTACAACCAGAAGTTCGCAAGTTCGTGGAATTGAGAAGACCAGTCAATCTACAAGCTGCAGTGGAAGGTGCAAGACTATATGATGTAGTTGAAGCAAGGTTGCCAATGACTCCAGGAAGAGGAGTCTTACCTCCTCCCATGCCAGGAATGGTATACCCACCAAATGAAGTCCCACGGACCGTTTCATTTTCCTATCCCCCCAGATGCAAACAATACCGCAATATAATGCACCTAATCCAATGTGGTCACCACAGATGATAGTGCCTCAAATGATGGTTCAACCACAACAACAATGGTCTCAAACAATTTCTCCAATGGCGACTCAACAATAGTGGAACCCTACCAACTGGAATCAATAATCCCAAGTCTCAACAGGAGCTCTGAATCAAAACCAAAACAGAGGACCCTCTAGATCAACCCAACCAGTGTATGCAGTAATTACAGAAGCTTCCCAAAACCCTACTACAAGTACTTCAAGAGGTGAAAATCTGAAGGACTACTTATCCAACTCAGTTGCAAATATCAAGAAAGAGCTTATGATTGTGATTACAGAGCAGCTACAGACGTTGAAGGTGAATACCGTTAATATATCTACTCCTCAGGATTTGGGAGAGATGTGATGCGTTCTAATACATGGTGCGGAAAGTGTCATCAAGCGGGACATTTAGCCACTGAATGTATCCAAAAACCAACCATTCTTGGAGCCTTTTGTTCTTACTGTTTGCGAAAGAACCATACATAGGATATTTGCTCTCTAAAAGAGATACACGAACGAAGATAGAAAGATGAAAATGCAAGATTTAACTTGCTAGAATCCAAAATGACAACATAGAATATTGGACCAAAGCCTAAGGAGTTTGGTCCTAATTTTGGTCCAAGGAGGTTTCCCTCTCAAAGTTACAGAGGACGATAGTGTGGCAGTGGTCAGAGATCAGAGGTGGAATGTTATAGGTATGGAGAAAAGGGTCATATCTCCCCGAATTGTCAAAACCCTAGAAGATCAGTGGATTAAAAGCCCTTATGCAGTCGATGCAAAGGAGAAGGCCACACTGCAAAGGACTCTCCAAGTCCAGCCCCTGTCAAGGCCAATGCCACTGATAGCCAATAGAAGGTACAAGAGCCTACCTCCAATTTGGTAGAGTTTGAAGTTGCCGCTATCAGGCACACCAAGAAGAAGGAACCAGTTGTCCGGAAAGGAAATAATTCCCCTGCCAAGACTGTGAAGTTCAACCTGCCAACAAAGGGACAGAGCAGTATAGGACAAAACAGTGTAGTATAGAGCACTGTAGTGCCATAGAGAGTCACAGAGACAGTCCCAGAAATAGGATTGGAGGTCCAGGAGATAGACGATACATAAGCACCTCAAGAAACAGAGGAAGTGCCGATGCTGCCATTGCTAGAAGAAAAAGGAAAGATGAAAATGGGGGTAGCCCCATTCCCCAGCAGGCTGGAGAAGCCCGTGGATCCTATCAAAGAATATGACTTGGTAAAAGACCTAGACACTTTTAAACCAAACTTAACATTCCGATAGTTGTTAATGTTGTCTCCCAGCTGGCGAAAGAAATTCAAAAGCATCTTGACAAGAAGATGTGGACTAAGGATTGCTCCTTCAACAGCAACCAAGACCAATAAGGACCCAGAGCCTGTAAAGGAATCTATAAAGGAAGTAGATGTGGCTAATGCCTTCCTAGATCCTGGAACCCCAGAGATTAGTGTATGGATAGAAGGATGCTTTATTTCAGATGCATTGATTGATGGAGGCTCATCAGTAAACATAATGACGGATGTGACAATGAAGGACTTAGGGTTGCAAGGAATTCAACCTACACAGTGGCTTATCAGATTGGCAGACTAAAGCATAATTAAACCGTTGGGCATCCTCCGATACGTAAAAACAACCCTTGCAGAAAAAGATTACTGGGTGACCTATCTGGTGGTTAAACCAAATTCTTACGGGACCTCATACTCTCTGCTATTGGGAAGACCTTGGCTTTTTGAAGCAAGAGCTAGGACGGATTGGTTCAAAGGAACCCTAACCCTAAGCAGAGGACCCAATAAAGTGGTGTTGAAATTATATGGATCGCAAAATGACAATGGATCCACATCCATCGAAGTCATAATTGACTCCTCCAATGAAGTAACAGATGGTACATCAGGAGACGAAGAGGCTGTTAAACGATCTTTCCCAAGAAAATAGAGGCATAGTCCCTAACAGTGGGCACTGTAAGCCAACTACCAAAGAAAGTAAAGTCTTTGTCTATGGGAAAATACCTCCTGCCTCAACTAGAACTGACCTTTGAAATCACATCTAATAGCGAAATAGAAGCATAGATGTACTGTTCTCCCTGTTACATGTCAGTTGTAGAGACAATAACAGAGATAGAGCCAGAGGCAGAAGCAGAAGCAGAAACAGCCCATAGAGGTGGAGGATCTATCCTTCTTCTACAAAGCCTCTACAGAAGCATAGACAGAGCCTCCAGAGGAAGAGGATGAAAATGATGAGAAAGAAAACAAAGCAGGTTATGAAAGTGCCGTTGAAGAATTTCCTCTGACAGTGGACGATCTTGTTGATGGCCCTATAGAGACCTCAAAGGCCAAAGATCTCGGGGTATTGGAGAGAATGGCCATGGTTCCATTTGGGTTGACCAATGGACCACAAAGTATGCAGAATCTGCATAAGCAATGGATCAAAGGCATAAAAATTAAGTTCACCAATGGCTCATGTCGCCTTGACCATTTATTCTAGAGAAAAGATGATGATGATGCCCCTTGTCAACAGAAGCAAGAGCCATTAGAGCCATGGCTTCTAGAAGGTCTGTGTTATGTGACATTCCTGGACGCATCCTTTGAAGATGAATTCCTAAGTCTAGAAGAAATCACCACTCATATAGAAGCAAACAAAGCTCTGATACCCTTCCAGCAATCTCAACAGACAAATGAGTCATCTGTTCAGAAGGAGAATACTGGTTCTAGTGGAACATCAGACGATGACACTACTCCCTTGAAAGAGTCAGACCTCTATCTAGAAGCAATTTGTGGGATATTTATCCGTGAAGTGGAAGGTGAAAGACAAGTGACATTCTTGGATACTGACGGTACTGAACGTCACCTGAAAGTGGGTCTCAATCTTCCAGAAGAAGAACTAGTGGTCCTACGAGATTTACTAAAGGAGAACTTAGACGTGTTTGCTTGGTCATATAAAGATCTAAAGGGGATTGATCCCACAGTATGCCAACATCACATTGACCTAGAACCTGATGCCAAACCTGTAAGGCAAAGACAAAGGCATATGAATTCTAATTATTCTGCTCTGGTGAAGGCCGAATTATTGAAACTTCTTGAAGCTGAGTTCATTTATCCCGTGGCTAACAGTGAATGGGTTTCGCCCATTGTGGTTGTACCCAAGAAGAATGGGAAACTTTGAATATGTGTAGACTTTCAAAAGTTGAAGTCGAAGACGAAGAATGATCATTTCCCTATCCCTTTTATAGACCAACTGTTGGACATAGTGGTAGGCCATGAGTTGTATTCCCTCTTGGATGGATTTAGCGGATATAACCAAGTCCAAATTGCAGAGGAGGGCCAATCCAAAACAACCTTCACCACAGAATGGGGGACCTATGCCTATAGAGTGATGCCATTTGGGCTTTGTAATGCTCCTGTCACTTTCCAATGAGTAATGATGGTTGCCTTCCAGAATCATCTACATGATTTCATTGAGGTATATCTTGATGACTTTTGTGTCTATAGATTAATATGAGAACATTGGGGACACCTAAAGCAATGTTTTGATAGGTGTCGAGAGTATGGGATTTCTCTCAACCCCAACAAATGTGTCTTTGGTGTCTCATCAGTTATTTTGGGCCATATTGTCTCTGCACAAGGGATTGCAACAGACCTGGTGAAGATTGAGATGATTGCCGCCTTGACAACACTAACAAACCTCAAGCAATTGAGAGGATTTCTTGGTCATGTGGGCTACTACAAAAGATTTATTGCACATTTTGCAACTAAGGCAGCCCCTCTATGCACAAGCTCCTAAGGAAAGATGCAGACTTTCTTTGGATTGATGACTGCGAAGAAGCCTTTAATACCCTAAAATAGTGCCTTATCCAAGCACCTATTTTGCAGCCTCCTGATTGGACGAAGGAGTTTCATGTGCACACAGATGCATCAGTTGAAGGGCTAGGTGATGTCTTATGTCAAAAGGGCCCCTCTAAATTAGATCAACCAATATATTATGCAAGCTGAAAGGTCACTGATAGGGAATAGAACTACACAGTGATAGAGCTTGAGTGCTTGGCAATGGTGTTTGCACTGGAGAAGTTTCGACACTATCTACTGTCGATGCATTTCAAGTTCTACGTGGATCATGAAGCCCTGTCCTTCCTAATGAACAAAGCATATGTTAAAGGACGACTGATGAGATTTTGAAGTGGTCACTAAGCCTGGCCGTTTCCATGTCCTAGCCGATCATTTGTCATTGATCCCTCAAACTACAGAAGAGGAATAGGATGATCCACACCTTCTTGATGCTTCCTTGTTTCTAGGTGAAACAGCTACTCTCTGGTATGCAAACATAGCCAACCTCCTGGCAACTCAACACTATCCTCCTAGCATCTCAAGCCATGAGAAGAAGAAGCTTCTAGCCCCCCTACACTTTGCTAGGCAGTGCACTGTACAAGAGAGCTGTACAAGAGAGGCAAATATGAAGTGCTAAGAAGATGTATCGCAGGAGATGAAATCGGCATAGTATTGAAAGCATGCCATGACGAACCATGCGGTGGACACTTCGCAGGAGAAGCAATAGCCATGACGGCTTTGTTGGCAGGATACTGGTGGCCAACCCTCCACAAGGATGCACATGACTATTGCAAGAGATGTGATGCTTGTCAGCGAATGGGGAAACCCACCAAAACAAGTGCCATGCCACTGCAATCTATTCTTCCCCTAAAGCTGTTCGAGAAGTGGGGGATTGATTTTGTGGATCCCATTGATCCACACCACTAGACAGAAGCAGAACAGATACATCTTAGTATGAACGGATTATGTCACAAAGTGGTATGAAGCTAAAGCTCTGAAGCGAAACGATGGTAACAACGTAGCTATATTCATGTATGAAAATATTATCACCCGTTTTGGCAGCCCCCTTGAGCTGGTAAGTGACAGAGGTACTCATTTCCTTAACAAAATCATGGAGGAGCTGACATAGCTGTATAAGATCCGCTATCGCAAGTCCACTCCTTATGACCCCAGAGCCAACGGCCAAGTTGAAATCACCAATTGCATCCTTTGCTTGATACTGACAAGAACGATTGCCGCATATCATCGCAACTGGGATGATCAACTTAAGAGGCCATCTTGGCATACAAAACCTCCCATAAGGCAGCTACAGGATAGACCCCTTTCTAGCAGTGTATGGTACAGAAGCCGTCTTCCCCTGCTGAACTGGAATTTCCCTCTTTAAGAGTGGTAGTTAAAGAACGCTTGGGAGATGATGAGTCACTGCAATGCTGCCTCCTACACTTGGAATGTTTGGATGAGATTCGGCGGATGGCCCTATAGTGTATGAAAACCACTCAAGCGCGACACAAGGCCTATCATGACAGTTTCATCAAGCACAAGGAGTTCAAAGAAGGTGATCTTGTCCTGGCCTATGGTTCAAGATTTGGCAAGTTTCCTGGCAAGCTTCAACAATGGTGGATGGGCCTGTATAAGGTACTTACGATCAATCCTAATGGCTCTGTTTAGGTGCAAATCATTGATGCCTCTGAGGATCCTTTTCTGATCAATGGCTATCTCTTGAAGGAGTACTTCCCTCTTTGGGGATCTTGACGATCACAATCGACCTACCCTCTCCCTTTTGGGCATCGCACTGTCATTCTCTTCATGCTTTTGATAGCCCTTATAATCTTCCTCATGAGGCGGTCTCGTTCTGCTAGCCCCTCACAGATACCTCTCAACCCTACCTTGTTCTCTTCTCGTGTGATCCAACAACGGTGGCGAGGTTGGTCCTGACACATGGTATTTCTACCATTCTCTTTATTAAAGAAAAAGAAAAAGAAAAAGAAAAGAGAGAAAAAAAAACAAACAAAACTATTATGGGAGAAAAGGAAGAAATTTCGTGTCATAACAGGCCTCTTTCCAAGAAAAGGTGGAAACACCCTTGGGCGAGAAGCTGACTAGGGAAAAGGTGGTAACACCATGTAGTTCAAGATAGCTGACTCACCAGCAGAACCTTTCCAGTAAGTAATTTGAAGCCACCTCCCTTGGTGCGCTGTCTCTGCAATATCAGTCAGTCTTCCCTTCTTAACAGACGACCTTTCTTACAAATCATTGAAGCACCAGACTTGTTGGCTGCCTCCCTGGGTATGCCTCGTCTTCAATATCCTGATGACAACAACAACCGATACGATCTTCATCACTAACCCCTTAAGTGATGTGAGCTTTCATCCTAACAGGATGGGGGACGTGAGTATGGGCTACCCTTTGTATCTCTCAGTGAGCATGAGACAGA
Source organism: Lygodium microphyllum (assembly GCF_053477565.2). NCBI lineage: Eukaryota > Viridiplantae > Streptophyta > Polypodiopsida > Schizaeales > Lygodiaceae > Lygodium > Lygodium microphyllum. The sequence continues at coordinate 144,664,830 of NC_141150.1, read as the reverse complement.
GGGTGGGCTGAGTGACTAGTCTTTCCCTTCAAATCAAATGCGAGGTGAGATGTGCGACTTGAGTGTTGCACGCATGGGATGGGCCTCTCAATGCACAATGTACGATCTGTTCCTGTGCTGCACTACACCATAAGGCTCTTAGGCCTTCCTTTTTGCACTGTATGCCGGCATAGGGCGGGATGCACAGTTGTACCATCAAATGCACACAAGGCATACAACCTCTGCACAAGTGACAGTGAGGATTACATCAATGGATTTCAAGACCGGGTTGCCCTCCTGGATCTTGTTGAAATGTCTATTCCTGAAGCTATTGAGCTTAAGGAGCAACTGAGACAACTGATAGAGCCAAACCAGTATCAAATCGATCGTACAAAATGTCTATTCCTGAAGCTATTGAGCTTAAGGAGCAACTGAGACAATTGATAGAGCAAAGATTTATCCGCCCAAGTAATTCACCTTGGGGAGCGCCTGTTCTCTTCTAGAAAAAGAAGGATGGAACACTTAGACTCTGTATTGACTTTAGAGGACTAAACCAGGTTACGATCAAGAACAAGTATCCCATACCTAGGATAGATGAACTTTTAAATCGCCTACATGGGGTCAAGGTTTTTTCAAGATTGATCTAAGGTCTGGATACTATCAAATTTGAATCAAGGAACAAGATATCCCAAAGAGAGACTACCTTCAGCACTAGGTATGGTCATTATGAATTTTTGCTCATGCTATTCGGATTGACTAATGCCCCAGCCACATTCAACTGTCTAATGCAAGACATCTTTTGACCATATCTAGATGATTTTGTGCTAGTATTCTTTGACGATATACTAGTATACTCCAAATCAATAGAGGAACATGAAGGTCGCTTAAAGATTGCCCTAGTAACACTGAGTGAAAATCAACTCTATACCAAGATGAGTAAATGCATATTTCTTAGTGACAGGATTGAATATCTTGGATACATTGTTTCCGCTAATGGAATCTCAGTAGACCCTACCAAAGTAAAGGATATCCTATAATGGCCAATATCTAAGACTATAAAAGAAATCTGAGGATTTTTGGGATTGACAGGATGGTACCGAATCTTCATCAAAGATTATTCGCTCATTGCTGCACCCTTAAAAAATATTTTGAAGAAAAATACAGTAATCATTCATCGAGCATCAAGAAAGCTTTGATAAGCTTAAAGAAGCTGTAACCACTGCACCTGTACTAAAACTCCTTGATTTCAACCAACCATTTGAGGTGATCACTGATGCAAGTGGATTTGCAATTGGTGGGGTGCTAGTACAAGAAGGAAAACCAGTGGCCTATACTTCTAGAAAATTGAAGCCCTATGAGTCCAACTATGCCACTCATGACATTGAGTTGCTCATAGTAATCCATGCCTTGAAACTATGGAGACACTATCTATTGGGAAGGAAATTCACTTTAGTGACAGATCATAAAAGTTTTAAGTGGATCTTCACCCAAGCTAACCTAAACATTAGGCAAAGAAGATGGATAGAGATACTGCAAGAGTTTGATTTTGAAATTAAATATTGTCCAGGGAAGGACAACATTGTTGTAGATGCCTTAAGCTGAAAAGCCTTTCTTAATAGCTTTGTTGAAGTTCGAAGCTTAAGAAATGTATCCATTCCTAATAACCTTGTACTCGAGCTTGTACGCCAAGATATTTCTCAGGATAAGGAATATGAAGGACTCATGGCTAAGGTACTTCAAGGAGGAAGCTGTGACAAAGAAAGGTCTAAGATTAGGGATTATCGTGCTAGCAATGGTTGTCTATATTATCATGATCGCCTTTGTGTTCCAAAAGGACTAGAAGTGAAGGCCAAGATATTATGGGAAGCACATGACAACTCCATTGCAAGACATCTGGGGTATACCAAGACACTCAACGTAGTTCATAAGAGCTATCACTAGCTAGGATTGAAAAGGGATGTATTAAAGTATGTAACTTACTATTGCTTGACTTGTCAAATAGTCAAGGTAGAAAGGATCAAGATGCCTAGAGAGTTACAACCCTTGGACATTCCACAAATGAAATGGGAGTCAATAAGTATGGACTTTGTTATTGGATTACCTACTGTTCTTGGTGGATATGATTCCATCATGGTAGTGGTTGATAGATTGACAAAAGTTGCACACTTTCTTCCAGTCAAAACAACCTATAAGTCATCTGACATTGCTCAAGTCTTTATCAATGAAGTATTTAGGTTACATGGATTGCCAGAGAGCATAATCAGTGAACTGAGACTCCAAGTTCACCTCTAAGTTTTGGACTTGCCTATTCCAAGCATTTGGAACGTAGCTATGCTTCAGTACTGCTTATCATCCTCAAACTGATGGCCAAAGTGAGAGGGTGAACCAGACCATTGAAGATATTCTAAGGTCTTATTGTGATAAAGAACTGAGACAGTGGATTGAACGTCTACCTTTGGTGGAGTTTGCTTATAACACTGCCTTTCAACAAACAATCAAGATGTTGCCATTTCAATTCTTGTATGGGTAAGAATGTCCTACACCTCTAAACTTCTCAGATCCCACTCTCAATGTAGAGGCTTCTAAGGCTATGCTTAAAGAGATGGACTAACAAATCCAATTGATCCGACATGACATTCAAGCTGGTCAAGATAGGCAAAAGTCCTATGCAAATTTTGAAAGATCCATAAGGACATTCAAGGAAGGTGACATGGTGTTTCTAAGGGTAAGGCTAGAAAAGAGCTCATTATCCTTGGGGAAATACAAAAAGCTTAGTCCAAGGTATTGTTGACTATATGAAGTAATCAAAGTAATGGGAAGGCATGCCTACAAGCTTAAATTTCCACCTCATCTCAAGATTCACAATGTATTTCATATAACCCTACTGAAACCTTATGGACCAAACCCCAGTCATGTGCTTAATGACAAACAAATAGTCATGCCTACCCAAGGAGTTCTGGAAATGCAACCCAAGAAAATTCTAGATACAAGGGAGAAATCTCTAAGAAGTCAAATCCTAAGAGAATACCTAGTACAATGGAAGGATTATTCTGAAGAGGATGCCACTTGGATTGACGAGGCAACCCTTATGAAAGAATACCACCAGTTTCTCTCGAGATGAGAACATCTTAATTTCTCTAAGGAGGGAAGAATGTAATGTCCCCATTACTTAGTTTATTTTAATAAACAATGTGCATATACATTCCAAAAATTGATTTATGTTGAAAACAAAATGGTAAAGATTACACATTTTTAAAACTAGCTCTAACTATGAAGATAATTGTTATTATTAATGAGGTATTATATACCAGCTCATGGAAGGAAGGCTTGGGAAACCCTCCCAAGACAAGCTCATTAAAACTATGTTTGTAGTATAGAACAATAAAAAGAACTAGCCTAGTGGATAGTCACTTGGTAGTTAAGTGCACTTGGGTGACCACATTGCCGAGATGGGTGACCTCATGAAAAGCTTTTCCTACACAACTAGTGGAAGCTTCTCACGCGCAACCAATGGCGCCAATGAAGCCTTCATAGCATGTTGCCAAGTATGCCAAGGTCTATGCCTTGGTCACTGCCTTGGTCATTGCCTTGATCACTGCCTTGGTTGTGAGCCTTGAAGTGACGCCTACTCGACAACGTGCCGCATCTCCACACTACGTTCAAAAAATGGAGCCCTCTCTCTGATATCATCGAAAATGATAAAAGCAAGCGTTCCCTCTTTATCATTGATGATGTCATCAAAATGCTAAAAGCAAGTGTTGTCTCTCTCCCCCCTGTGATTACTATATAAACGGAGGTAGAGCGTCACGTCAGAACAACAAACCATGCAGAAGTCTCTCTACTGTTGACGTGACAAAGCTCTAATGCAATCAACTGAGTCTCTCTCTCTCTCTCTCTCTCTCTCTCTCCATACCTATGTGAAAGCGTTGCTCAAATCCATTAAACTTCTTTCACAGCTCCCAAGAGACGTTGAGATGCTGAGCGAGGTTATACTTGGAGAGCTCCCCAATGTGAGAAACTAGTCATTGTTGAGGAAACTCAACACGAAGCTAAAGCACAAGTGGAAGTTACCCCCGAATCCATTCAACCTAAAGGACCGGTTATTCCACAACAAACCGAGGTTGCGGCCATAAACCTTAATCACGATGGATGGCCGAACGAAGATAATTAGGTTTAGTACATAAGAAAAGGAATACTTTTAAGCTACCTACAACTTCCTAATTTTTCTATTGCTTTTTTGCATCTTACGATAAAATGAGAGATAAGTTAGTAATGTTAGAAAAGCCCATAGGATAAGTTTGTTACATAGATTACAATTAGTTAGAACGTACTTTAACTTATAAAAACATGTTAGTATTATCAATTTCTTTTTAGAAAAGAACACGGGAATTGACGAGGGGGATATATTCTATGTATCATATACATTGACAAGTGTGTTAAAAATGTTTTATGGTTATAACTATTTTTGGATTTGTGAATGATGAATTATGTCTCTTATGATTTCGTGCTTGCACAGCCGGACGAGTTGTGGATTGTGGTGGTTCAGGACATTGGGGTCCCCAACCCAATGCTCCCTAACACTTTACGGAGTGTGGAAAAACTCACTTGTAGGTGGGGGTCCTATGCTCCTAAGGGAGGTAGGTGTTTTTGGTTTTTAAGCACTCGAGTACCTGAGAGGGCAAAGGGCCAAGTGATAAGTGCCACTGCTATATAGGATGGATCTTGAGGCTCAAGGAAGCTTAGAGGGGCTATGAGCTAGTAAATTCCTTGTTCATTGCGGACGGAGTGCGATCACATACAACCCAATCCCGAGGGATTGGAAGGTCCTATCCTTGGACGGTGTCTGTCTATGGAAATACGGTTTTGTTGGTTCTACTTGTTATTATGAAATAAAGTACCCGATTTTTGAATTGTTTATTATGTGCTAAAGATTCAGTTTAATGAATCCAGTTTAATGGAGTAATAAAAGGAAGTTGTTTTTTGTATGTCCAAACAACGTGGTAGTATGCTTTGCTAATTAGAAAACTAAAGCAAACCTAATCAAGAAAAGTGGGAGGCTTCAATCCTGATGATTGAATGCCTGCAATGGCTCGGTGGACTCGATAAGTTGGGTAACTTTCCAATAGTAGATAGAGTTGATTAAATCATGACCCTCCCAATATTGGTAGGATTAGTTACAAGGTTTAACACTGTTTTAGGGGCTAGAGATGGGATTTTACCTCATGGATAGGGGGATTGAGTTATACTCTCCCCCATCTCTCACTTTCTTTGAACCAAGTGCGGTTTAAAACCTCACTCATGCCTTTGATTGATTACAAAGTGGTATTTCTTAAGTGGACGTTAGATTGCTATTAGGGGCGACTTGTCCTCCACACTTCCCCTGTGAAGTAGAATTGAGATTCCAATGTTTAACTAAGTCCTAGGTTTTCCATGGGGAGACTGGATGGTGATGTGCATGGATATGAATTTTGATCGACTACTAAGAGGACTCCTCCAAGTCTGTTGGAGGAGGCACCTCACAATTGACAATCATAGTAAATTTGGACACGAAAAGATAAAGTTGAATTCATAAACATCAAGCATTACATACAATTATGGCCACTTGACATGGACATTACATATAACTATGGCAATCATAGTAAATATGTTTCCATTACCACTTGAAGTTCAAAGTTACAATAGAGAACCCACTTAAACCCTTAAGAGTAAAAATATTAGATATTTATCTGATACATCTTATATGCTTTAATTATTTTTTATTTTGGATGGGCATTACTTGTTATTGCTCATCCATAAATATTTTTCCAAAAACTTTAGAGTTCCATATAGATCGACAAATTTTTAGGTTGAGAGTTTGATGAAAAGTTCCATGTTATTTTACCATTCTTACGATTAGTTGGAGACCCTTGGATTGGCTTTGCATCTTGAGTTGAACCTTGCTGTATAACCAATCGAATCTTTACTTCAGTATAATGACCCGAATCACAGACAATCAATCTATCTCAACGGTGCCTCGAGCTATACTATCTTAAAGCTTATCTCTATGAGCTAGCTCAGGAGAGGGTCCCATGAGAGCACGATTATCTTTGTTTTTACCGTGTTGATATTAGAGCCAGACAGGACAGAAAAGTCTTCATATGTTTGAAGGAGCTCTTTCACCAAGGGAGACATGGTCCTTGTTAGCTCGAAGCATATGTCACTACCCAAAAATATGAGCTCAAAGTCCAACCATTGATACTATGGACCATACCAAATGACCTAAGTTCTGAAACAATGTCATCTACAATGTATCCCTATCAGAGAGCATCTATGTGCACAATGCCTTTCATGCTCACCTTTTGTTACATAGGTTCTACCTAGATACACAGTGGGGGTGGCACATTCCATTACTCCATTCCAATGGCCCCCTTGAAGTCAAGGCAATCCTTTGGTTCTAGGAGCACAAGGGTTACCCCAAGTATATCCACAAGTGGAAAGGGCACCCTCTCAAGGAAGCCACTTGATTTTTAGAGATGAACATGCTTGAAATTGTAAGCCCATGCCCCAAAGCCCTAGTGCTCTACTAATGGTAGCCCCTCTTTATTCAAAGCTATCCCCTAGAAGGTCTTTATGAGACCCCTTTCTAGAAACTCTACTAATGAGAGAGAGAGAGAGAGAGAGAGAGAGAGAGAGAGAGAGAGAGAGAGAGAGAGAGAGAGAGAGAGAGAGAGAGAGAGAGAGAGAGAGAGAGAGAGAGAGAGAGAGAGAGAGAGAGAGAGAGAGAGAGAGAGAGAGAGAGAGAGAGAAAATATAAGCCTTTGGTACCTCAAAACCTCCTCACTAAAATCCCAATCCCCTAAATCCTCATTCACTCCCCTAAAACTTAGCCCTTCCCTCTCCTCAAAACTTGATGAAAACTCTCATCCCCTAAAACTCATCTACTCCCCTCAAATTCAATTCCCATCCCCCCAATCTAGTCTACCTCTATCAAAACCTAACCCCCTTGGGTCTTGTTGTTAAAAACCTCCTCTACAAATCCTAATCCTAGAAACCCTCATCTATTTCCCTAAATCTCAGTCCACTTCTCCCCAAAATCCTAACATCCTCTCTATCTCTGTCTCTGTCTTTGTCTCTCTCTAAAAATGAACCTTATGGAGCCAATTTGTACATGGCGTCCACCAATATATATATGCGTATGTACATACATACATACATACATACATACATACATACATACATACATACATACATACATACATACATACATACATACATACATACATACATACATACATACATGTATGCATGTATGTGCGCGCGCACACACACATATCTTCCACCCCCCTCTCGCACTAGGTAGGTGAAGAAGGGATGGCTTGGATATATTTGGTATGGCATGTATCAGCTTTTGGCTATGCAAGTGTTGAGGTGGAGATTGTGAACTCTCTCTCTCTCTCTCTCTCTATCTCATAGTGGTTGTTAAGAGGAGGAATAGGCCTAGAAATCTTTGGTAGGGTCCATAAGAGTCGTAAGATCTTTTAATTGTGTGCGAGCTTGAAGTGGTGGATGATCTCTCTCTCTCTCTCTCTCTATTAAGAGAGAGAGAGAGAGAGAGAGAGAGAGAGAGAGAGAGAGAGAGAGAGAGAGGCTTATAGAGAACATTAATGTCCTCCATTTTTTGACATGGTGGAAGCAAATCCCTCTCAATGCTACTTCTTATTTACACATTTTAATATTAAAATAGCTTCTTGACCTACCGTTTTGAACTTTTTATTTCCCTTTCTTTAGCTTTGGTAGCATCATATACATTCATTTGGCTTTTGACTACCCAATGGTACTTGTAAGTCAAAATTGTGCCATCCTTGAAATAGTTGGGGAATTGTAAGAAGTCATCCTTCAAGCAATAACCCTGTATTAAAAACCTGGAAAGTGCAAGAGGTAAGCCTTCAACGAATGTCTACAATAACCAAATTAACATTTTTTAGTTATCTAGGTTGAAGTTCATATCTTTGTTTTCACCTTGACTTTGGTGACTCTATATTTGAATAAATGCACATGATCATCATGTGAGCACTCCCTTTTTGCTGAGAGGAGATGGACTAAGTGTACATTGGAGATTTGGTTGTGACATGCTTATTTTTGCATTGCTCTAGTTAATTTGGACTTTATGCAGTACACAATCAAATTTACAACCAAATTCCAACCAATGGCTATAAGACAAACAATAATAAAAGTCAATGATTGGAGAAACATGAAGCAAAAACTCACCAATAAGTGCATACAAGTACTACTTCTGATGAGCCTCATATATGGAGCAAGAAATAGCTCCATAGCCAACCATGATCACAAAACATGAATGCTCAATGGCACCTTGAAGGGGATAAGCATTCTCAATTGTCTCTTTGTATTGGTCCCCACCACATGAAAGATGTGGAAAAATCTTCCATTAACATGTATATAGCTCTAACTTATAAACGATCTTAACAAGATAATGCTACATGTGATTATTGAAAATGTACTTGACTACTCTTGAAGAAATAAGTTTCTTTATGAAAATATTGTGCTTAGTTAACAATCATTTAGATGTTGTGCTATTTCTTACTTGCGATAGTTAACAACCATTTAGATGTTGTGTTATTTATTACTTGCGATTTCATTAAATTAAGCTTCTATACTAGATTGTGCATTGTTTAATAGTTCATCAAAAGCAAAACTTATAAGCGACCTTAGGAAGATAATGATACATGTGATGGTAGAATATATGCTTGACTACACTTGAAAATATAAGTTTCTTTATGAGCATTCTTGTGCTCAATTTAACAATGATATAGATGTCTCATAGATGTTGCATCATTTCTTGCTATATCATCATTAATATAAGTTGATATTTCATCATAAATAATTTGTAAGTGATCCTAAGAAGATGTATAAGTGATGTTAAGAAGATAATGGCCCATGTGATGGTAGAAGACATATTTGACCAACTACTCTAGGAAATATTTTCTTTAAGAATTATTGTGCTCAATTTAGTGCCCATTTGAATTCTTTCTTACTTATTGTAATAGCATTAATCTAAAATTCTATTTCATTATGCATAGTTCATAAGTGATCTTAGGAAGATATATTAGGTGATCTTGAGAAGATAATACTACCTAAGAGATACTTGATTACACTTGAAAGGTAAGTTTCTTTGTATGAATTCTTGTGATCACTTAGTTATTTATTGCTTGTAACATCATTGATTTAAGTTTTCATTTCTTAATGCATAATCTAAGAATTCATCAAAATTAGTCTCATGTACCTTTGATTTAGGGTGTCTTTTTAATTCTGTGATTCCTATTTGTCCATAGCTTATGTTAATTCCATGGCTTAGGTTTGTAACTTATGTCAAAGAATTTATGAGAATTTTATAGATGAAGAATTCAAAGAATTAACATTCAATGGAATTGTACTATGGGAAATCAAGAAATGTATGTTTTGTTATTCTATGGTATAAGAACCATTAGAATGGTCATATGTTAAAGAATTTATGCCTCTTTAATGATTTGTAAGTAATGATAACATGTAAATAAGATGCATGCACAATGAGTTTTGTGTCTTTTCTTGTAATGGATATTTAAAATTATGAGTAATCACAGTAGGTGATAAAGATCTATGTGTAATAACTATACTATGTTTGCTCTTTGCTCATAATGGATACCTAAGACTAGTTGTTCCTACAACGCTTATAGCTAGCCATTTAAATTACACTCCATGGATCATTTTGGGCATCATATTTCTGGGAGAGGAAGTATTTTCCCTCAATAGGTTTCATCATATACTGGCAACAATGGGGGAATAGCAAAATGGGAAGAACCCTATAGGGTTACTTATAGTATGACAATTACATGCCCTCCTCATAGCTAGATATGGAAGGCCTTTCTTCATATACAAACATGATGGATGGGACACTAAATGATTTTCAAGAAAATACATCTTTATAGGACCATTCTATTGTTGAATTAACTACCTCAACTAGGAAAATGGGCTCAATGGAGTCCCTATTGTTAGTTCTAGTTCATCTAGGTTGGAAAATGTGCGAGGGTCCAATGTTATGATAATATTACACACATATTATGAAATACTATGAGAAGATGTACACCTATGTTAAGAAAGGGGGGGGGGGGGGGGGGTTTGTGCCATAAGCCATAAAAACACTAACTTTTGTACTTAATCATGAGATTCAAGGGACATATTATGTTGATCAGGTTCATAATAAAAGAGAGACCCCCCAAAGAAACAAGATAGAAAGAGAACAAACTCGTTGACAAAGTTGTCTTAGTGCCATCATCATGGCAATTGTCTATCTCTAAGGATGCCATTTTTATTCTATGCCCAAAGTGGTTCCAAGGCCTGTTGATGCTGATATAGGGAAAGCAACTATTTGTGAGGACATAGATAATGATTTGGTATTAAGGAGCATCTCAAATGGAAGGGAAGGAGAAGCCAATCAAGATAATGGGCTAAAGGGGCAAAAGATAAAGGAGACAATTAAACTAGAGATAGAGAACTTGAAACTTGTGTTCTCATGGAGTAGTAGCCAAGGGTTTCAGCCTGCTGACGTGCAACATAATGGAATTTTTTGAAGGGAAATGGATCATGTTTGAAAAGGAACATTTCAAAAATAAATAAAAAAAGTAGAAAAAATGTTAGAGGTCTTTGCAAATGTGCAACTTTGCATAGTGCAGATGTTCTCTAGACTTTCACCATAAGAGTAAATAAGTACTTTTTGGCTGATTGTCATCAAACAAGGTAACATTACTATTTTTTGAAATTATTTTTAAATTTGATTTGCAATCTTTTTGATAGACATTGAATGAATAGAAAGAGAGAAGTAGTGAGAGGAGAGAGATGGTAAAAGATAGTTCTAAGTTTGCATGTTTACTCATATAGTATGGATGATGTTATGCTTTTCTTCTACTTGAACATGTGCATCCAAAATTCCTTTTGATAGGAAATGGTGAAATAGGGAGTACAAGATGGATTAATCTATGCTTTAGAATATTTTTTGGCTTTACCATGCATTTTTGCTTACAAATACTACAAGAGACTCTCCTAACTATGGGTCTTTCTTGTGGTGGTGTTCCTTTGGCAAGTAATGCTATGGTAAGGACCTCATTTAGGCCTATGGTGTTGGACAATATTGAAAAATTGGCATATGTACTATAAAATATCTAACAATAGCTTCTATCTATTGCATATTTGCTCACATAGGATGGGTCATAGGGTGCTTTTCTTCCACTTGAACATGTGCATCCAATTGCTTCTGGTAGGAGATGATAAAATGGGGTATATAGGATAGATGACTCTATGCTTTAGAATGTTTTTTGTATGTATCATGTACTCATCCTTGCAATTACTACAATAGGCTCTCTTGAATATGGATCATTTTTGTGGTAGTGTCCCTTTGGCAAGTAATGTTATGGCAATGACCTCATGTAGACCTATGGTGTGAAATAATCTTAGAAATTTGACATAAGTATCAAATACTTTATGAAATGGGATATATGATAGCTTCCATCTGTTGTAGTCCCAAATAGAGATCTCTCTAATGATCATTAGATACAACTTATTTCATGAGAAGCCCAATCTCTAAAGATTTAGCACTTGCATGTGTCTTTTGATGCTTTGCTTATGGATACTTAGCCAAAGTGATTGGATGCACATTAATCTTCTAAATAAAGGCTCACTACACCTTTGCACTCAATGGCATCATCTTGAAACTCACTTGCAACTTGGGGTGCACATTATTAATCTTTTAGATAAAGGCCCAGGACACCTTTGCACTAAATGGCCATCATCTTGAAACTCACTTGCAACTTGGATAGCTCCACTTTCTCATTGATCCCAACCATGGAAAACAAGCCAAAGTTTTTTGCCCATTGAGTGTCACCTAGTTTTTCTTAGAATACCAACCATTTGCACAAATCAAAGGGTTCTCTTTTGATTGCGAATAAGAAAATCAATTTGATTCTATTAATACCACGGGTTGCCTTGAATAGATATAATTTTTGAATGTGGTTAGCTATGACAGGTAATGAGTTCAAATGTGTAATGAGCCTTTGTCCAAAGGATCCATGTTATTAGATTTGAAAAATCTTATTGTGAGGGTTGGTAAATTCAAGGAGTGGCATCCTACGCAAACATATTGAGGCACATAAACTTGCTTTCCCCATGTGGCACGATGGTCCCTTGAGGCCGTAATTGCGGACGACAGTAAAAGACTTGTAACTTACAAAAGGAAATGCAATCATGGCAACTTGCCAAGCTTACTCTCCCCTTTCTAGTTTTTTCCCATATCCACATGCATATGTTCCTTTCTCATTTCTAACTCAATCCCTTTGAAGCGGAGGAGGGGGAATGCGATGAGATGCATTAACTCATGGTTGGCCAAGTGGACAAAATGTTGAGTGCCTCATCTCAATTTGATGATGTGCCATGCATCAAAAAAGTTGCCAAACCATGCTTCAAGGGGAAGGCATGCAATTGTGGGTGAGGACATGACTTGGGTGCATTTCCAATCTATTGTTTGGAACTTGTTTGTGATCAAATTGAGAACTTTCACAAGTTATTTGACTTGGACATGGGGAATGAGTCCTTGCACACATGCTTATAGAAATTCAAGCATATTTTGTGCACAAGATGAGGCCCTTGGACCAACTTGTAGATATTGCTTTATATACTTTGAAATTTTTAGGTTGGCATCATAGACAATGAGGTACCCTGCAATCCTCTTGACTTATTGGCAAGTGTCTACCGGTATGCAAAGAATTTCAACAAATACTTTGGCTATGAGGAAGGGTGGCCAACAATCCGTGAGTAGTTCCATAGGGTGTGCCCATCCTCGCTTTAAAAAAGGATGGCAAGGTAACAATGAATGCTTGAAAGGTCACAACTTTTTGCACACCATTGGATGTCACTTTCTTGGGAGCAAGGATTATCCATGAAATGAAAAGGCAAAGATGAGATCCAATGCATTAGTAAGTATTGTGGAAGCTCTAGGTATGGCTTTTGAAGTTTAGCAAAGGATTGCTTTGGTAATATAAGTAGTTTTCCAAGTTGTTTAGTGAACGAAGCCATGCTTGGTCCACATGATTGTTTTTAGGTCATTATTTTTGTTAACCCTTAGATGAACAAGGTGGAAAATCTAGAAAATATAAAGTGGAAGATAGGGCCAAGGCAAAAGTGAAACGGAAGATGAAGGCGCGCCAATAAAAATATGGAAACACAAGAAGTGCAGAAAAGTCCTAAATCAAGGAGAAAGGTGCACAAGAAAAAGCGCAAGTCAATACTTTTGTAAAAGAGCACAAGGCGCATCGTGATTTATTTTAAGAGCGTCAGGCTCTCACCCGTGTCAAGATTGTGGGAGAGAAGGAAGGAGTCTCACTTGTAGCTTTCTTGCTTGCACAATGGGGGAATACACATAGAGGTGGAGGCTGAAAACAGTTTTTCCTCTTCTTAGTTGTGTAAGCCAAAAGAACTCTAATACAAAGAAATAGAAGAACCCTATATATGGGTCTCAAACCAAACTCAACTAACTAAGGTGGCATACTAAGTGAGCCACGAACTAGAGTAGATAAGGATAGCTATCATGTAGCTATTATTCATGGGCGGTGTACCAATCGCATCTACAATTGACAAGTCGGTGACATAAATGCACAACGGTCACCCTGGCATATCACGAGTGGAGCTCGATATCTCAACAACCCGTGCAAATTATAAAAGTAGATGGGGCGGTAGGAAGGAAGCTAAGAAGATAGGAGGACAATGGGAAAAAGGGCCTAGGCCATAGCTGGCCATGTAAAAGAGGGGATAAGGGGATGACCACCCAAAAGGGATTTAGGGCTTTGTATATAAATTTGAAAAGTGAATGAGAAGCTTATTCTTGTGTGTGGCTAAAAGTAGCTCTCTTCTTCTTCTTTTTCTTCTTCTTGTTCTTGCTTGCTTGAGCTTGAGCTTGAGAGAGGGAGTGTGAGAGTGTGAGGAAATGAGTGTGTGAGGGTGAGGGACCATGGTGGAGAAGCTCTCCATCTTCTCTTCTCTTCTCTTCTCTTCTCTTGCTCACGACAATGGAGCTTGGAGCGTGGACCTTGAGGATGGAGCTTGCTTGAAGCTTGCACTTGGATCGTGGAGCTATTAGAGTGCTCGGGAGAGGAGGCAACTTGATCAGACATGGAGGTAAGCTCACTACACTCGTAGAGATGGATAGCACGTCGGTTATGTGAGAGGTAGCTATTAGTGCTTAGCTTGGAATGCTCGAACAATAAGCGGTCTATGGGTCTTGGCAGTTGAGAGCTTGAGCTCACCTCTACAGCTTTAATTAATGGCTAAGATGTTATAGTGTTGTTCAACATCAGTTCTACTCATAATTTTCTTTCTTGTTGATTAGTATAAGAACTTCACCTACACATAGCACCCACTAATGGTGTATATTGTGTGCATAATGCAAGGCAGTCATGTAGCTATCTTCTAGCTATCTCATCGTCCACTTTTAGACTAAACTTGTGTGGCTACTAAGGCATCACATAGCTATTAGAAAACACCTCAACCATATGATCTAATGTTCTATGAGAAGAGGGAAGTCAGGTATATCAAATAAAATGACATAAGCGAGTTCATGTTATATTTGGATTAAATAATTCCAATGTTAGTGCACATGTAGATTAGTTATAACATGAACTTGCTTATGTCATTTTATTTGATATACTTGACAAAATTCCATCGTCTCATAGAACATTAGATCATATGGATTAAATAATTCCAATGTTAGTGCACATGTAGATTAGTTATAACATGAACTTTCTTATGTCATTTTATTTGATATACTTGACAAAATTCCATCGTCTCATAGAACATTAGATCATATGGTAGAGGTGTTTCCTAATAGCTATGCGATGCCTTAGTAGCCACATAGGTTTAGTCTACAAGTGGAAAATGAGATAGCTACAAGACAACTACATGACTATCTTGCAAATGAATTTGTGGATGCATCTATCCTTATCACCCAAAACGATGGCACAATGCACTTTTGTAGTGACTATTAAGGTCTCAAGAAGGTGATAATAAAAAATAAGTATTTGATGTCTTGGAAAAATGACCTTATTGATCAACTTTATGGCACAATTATTCCACCAAGAACATGGGTAATATCACATACAAATAGTTCCTAAGGATGTCTTGGAAATTGTGTTTTATATGTGATATGAACATTAGCAAAATTGTTGGTCCTACCTTTAGGACTAACAAATGCTAACACAACTTTCTAGCACACGATGAACAATTTATTTTGTCCATATCTCAAAAAATAGGTAATTGTTCCCTTGATGATATACTTGTCGATAGTAATTGATTGGAGGAAAACACAAACCATTGGCATATCATGTTACCTCTCTTAAGGTGAGAGTGTTTATTTGCAAGGCTATCCAAGTGCAAATTTTTTCGTGCGGAGAATTTATACCATAGACATGTTATCTTGATATATGAACTTAGGATCATTTTTGACTAATTTCTATATTTCTTTCAAGTCTTGTTGTCAAACCAATCCTCATGTTGGTAGGACTTGGAAATTAGTCCAAGATGGACCTAGTATCCTAGCAAGATGTGGTGGTCCAAATGCTAGAAGGTTGGCTACTAAGAGAAAGATGATGGAGAAAGATATCCCATCAGAAATGATTATTGTTTAACTAAGCCAAAGTGTGTATGCTCGATATATGGAGGAAAATTCTATATGAATGTCATGGTGTACAAAGTGCAAGACACCTGTTAACCCTCAAATGAACAGAGGTGGAAAATCCAAAAAATCTGAAGCAGAAGACAAGGCCAAGGCAAAAGCGAAACAGAAGGTGAAGGCATGCAAAGAAGAATTCGGAAGCGCAAGAAGTGTAGAAAAGTCTTAAATCAAGGAGAAAGGCGCACAAGAGAAGTGCAAGTTAATACTCGTGTAAAAGAGTGCAAGGCGCACTAGGATTTATTTTAAAGAGCGCTGGGCTCTCACTTGTGCAAATTGTGAAGGTAGATGAGCGGTAAGGAGGAAGCTAGGAAGATAGGAGGACAATGGAAGAAAGGGCCTAGGCCACGACCGGCCATGTAAAAAAGGGGATGACCGCCCAAAAGGGATTTAGGAGTTTGTATATAAAGTTGAAAAGTGAACGAGAAGCTCTCTTCTTCTTTTTCTTCTTCTTCTTCTTCTTCTTGCTTGCTTGCTTGATTTGTGCTTGAGAGAGGAAGTGTGAGAGTGTGAGGGAGTGAGTGTGTGAGAGTGTGAGGGTGAGGGACCGGGGAGGAGAAGCTCTCCATATTCTCCTCTCTTCTTCTCTTCTCCTCTCTTCTCTTGTCTTACTCATGGCAATGGAGCTTGGAGTGCGGAGCTTGAGGATGGAGCTTTCTTGAAGCTTGCACTTGGATCGTGGAGCTACCGGAGTGCTCGGGAGAGGAGGTAACTCAATCTGGCATGGAGGTAAGCTCACTACACCCGTAGAGATGGAAGGCGGGTCGGCTATGTGAGAGGTAGCCATTAGTTCTTGGCTTGGAATGCTTGAAACAAGAAGCGGTCCGTGGGTCTCGGCGGCTGATCGCCTCTACATTTTAGTTCTGTTGCCGGGACCAACGGATTCAAGCCTTGAGCACTTGCAGCTTTGAATCGAGCATTAAAGTAGGGTTTTCCCCAAACTGGTACATAAAGTAGGTAGGTAGGAAGTGAGGGAGTTTGAAGAGGTATTCGATCTCCTTAGCAAGTAGGTTTTTGGTTTTTGGACTTGGGAAAGCATGATGGAGTAGTGTAGGTATTTCCCTTATGATTTTTTCTTACATTTAGGAAGGATAGGAGCAAAACATTGGAGCACACAGTAGGGTTTTCTGTTGCTGTATAATGGGCTGAAACAGGAAAAAGAAGGGCAAAAAATAAAAATTTGGGCTAAATATTAGTAAGGGAAGCAAGATTAAGGTGAGTACAAGCTTGGGCAGGGTGATGAGGGGCCAGGAGTGGCAAGAAATGCCACATTTTGCATTGCAGGGTTTCAGGAGAGATAGAGAGGGAGAGAGCTTCATTGCGTGGACCTGCTTCGATCTTGTCATCTAGGAGTTATTTGCCCAACACAGGTAATTCCACACCTTCCTCTACATGAGTAGCTTGGATTTGGAGATGCTCAACAGGCAGGAAGGCCTCGATCGCTCCATGTGACAAATTCTTGGAAGTTCGATGAAAAAACGCTTCGCGCTCGGCCCGTCCGAGTGATGGCGATTCTGGCTGAGTCCCAGAATCGGCCCTCGGACCACTCGGCCATTCGGTCCTTGGACCACTCAATCCATTTGGCCCTTTAGTATTCGGCCCTTGGCCAACTACACTTGGACACCTTTCACTCGGCTCGTCCGAGTGAAGCATTCAGACCACTTGATACTTGGCCCACATGACTCGGCCATTCGACCCTCGGCCAACTTGGCCAATCCCATTCGGACAAGCTATCATTTGGCCCTCGGTCCACTCAGCCAATCCCATTCGGACAAGTTATCATTCGGCCCTCGGCCCACTTGGCCACCGGGCCTTCAGTCCACTCAGGCACTCAGCCCTCGGAAAAACGCACTTGGACAGATCAAATTTAACATTCGAACCAATTACATTTGGCCCTCGGCCATTCGAATGGGCCGAATCGGGCATTCGGCCCCTGCAATTCGGACTTGTTGGGTTGAATTTGGATTTGTTCAAAATTCTAACCTGTAGATTGTGAAACCAACCAGAGACCATGCAGAGCCAAAAGCACATCATAGATCTATTACTAAACTGAAATCTAGAGGAAGTAGTTCAAAACTTGGCTAGGAATGGTCCTTCAAATCGCACATGGTGGTTATTGTAACAGCCCTGTGGGTTGGGGGGGACTGCCCCCCCGAACCCCCACAGAGGGGGCTCTACCTGTCAAGATTGTGGGAGAGAAGGAAGGAGTCTCACTTGTAGCTATCTTGCCTGCACAATGGGGGAATACACACAAGGGTGGAGGCTGAAAACAGTTTTCCTCTTCTTAGTTGTGGAAGCCAAAATGAACTCTCTTACAAAGAAATAGAAGAACCCTGTATATATGGGTCTCAAACCAAACTCAACTAACTAAGGTGGCATGCTAACTGAGCCACAAACTAGAGTAGATAAGGATAGCTATCGTGTAGCTATTATTCAGGGGCGGTGTACCAACCGCGTCTGCAACTAACACGTCGGTGACATAAATGCACAACGGTCACCCTGGCGTATCACGAGTGGAGCTCTATATCTCAACACTCCCCCTCGAGCTCAATCCCAATTCCTGCACACCAAGCAGGTCTCTGAACTTGCGCAGCTTCTCTGCGCCCAATGCCTTCGTGAATATGTCAGCTACCTGATCCTCTGTGCTGACATAAACTAGATCAATAAGACCTAGTAAAACCCTCTCTCGCACATAGTGATAATGCACCTCAATGTGCTTTGTTCTAGCATGATAGACTGGGTTATTTGCCAAGTGTATACTACTCATGTTGTCACAATAAATGACAACTGGCCCATCTGTAGACTGATGCATATCATAAAGTAGCTTATGCAACCAAGCTACCTCACATGCAGCCATTGCTGCACCCCTGTACTCAGCCTTTGTGCTCGACAAGGCAACTGTAGGCTGTTTCTTGCTGCTCCAAGTGACTGCAGCACTCCCAAAAGAGAACACATATCCATTGGTAGATCGTCTATCAAAAATACTACCAGCCCAATCAGCATCAGTGTATCCATGCAACTGTATCTGAACCCCAGTCTCATAAAATAGTCCATACTGCAATGTGGACTTCACATACCTGAGTATGCGTCTAGCCGCATCCAAATGTGGTTTCCTTGGAGCCTGCATAAACTGACTTACCAATCCAACAGCATAGCTCAAATCTGGCCTGGTAATAGTCATATAAATCAAGCTTCCTACTATGCGTCTGTACATAGTAGGGTCTTCCAGAAGCTCACCTACATCTGTGCTCAGCTTCACATTCTGCTCCAAAGGAACTGAAATAGGCTTACAGCCTGTCATCCCATATTTGGACAGCATGTCCAATCCATACTGCCTTTGCAAGAGCTGTATCCCACTTGGTGATCTAATCACCTCAATGCCCAAGAAATAACGCAGCTCTCCCAAATCCTTCATCTCAAACTTCTGCTTCAATAGCATTTTCACATGAAGGATATCTTCATCACTGTCACCTGTCATAATCAAATCATCAACATAAATGACAAGTAGCATAATACCTTTCTTTGTTTTTCTCACATAAAGTGAGAAATCTGCCTTGGAAATCTGAAAGCCAATAGTGACAAGATACTGTCCTATCTTGTCAGACCATGCTCTAGGTGCTTGCTTCAAGCCATACAAAGCTTTCTTCAACCTGCAAACAAACTCAGGATGAACAGCATGCACATAACCTGGTGGCTGCTCCATATAGACCTCTTCTTGCAACTCACCATGCAAGAAGGCATTCTTTACATCCATCTGATGTAAATACCATCCCTTTGATGCAGCCATAGCAATGATTGCTCTTACGGTTGCCATCCTTGCAACTGGACTGAATGTTTCTTCATAGTCAATGCCATATGTTTGTGCATACCCCTTGACTACTAATCTTGCCTTGTATCTGTTCACAGAACCATCAGCATTGTGCTTCACCTTATAAACCCACTTACAGCCAATTGCATTCTTACCTTTAGGCAAAGGCACCAATTCCCATGTAGTGTTTGCTTCCAAGGCATCCATTTCTTCATCCATGGCTTTCTCCCATTTTTCTTTTCCCATGGCTTGCTCAAAAGAAGTGGGTTCTGGTTCCTGTATCACCTTGACCATATATGCATAGTGAATGGCTGTAAATCCATCATATTTCAGCCTATCCACAGGATACCTAACTCTGGTAGACCTGCGCAAAGTGGGTTCACTCCCAGGTGCTCTCAAAACATCCCTAGTCTTCCTTACTCCAGGTGTAACAATAGAAGGAATACCCAACTCATCATCAATGCTCTGTTCTGAGCCACTGGATTCTCCATCCACATAAGAGTGACTTGCATTCACATCAAACATGGGCTGATCAACCTTCTCTTTTCCTTTTTGTGATACCTGCATACCACTATCTGCATTACTTTGAGAAGATTCTCCTGATCTCAATCTGCCTGTCCATGGCGAAGAATGTGAATCACTGCTAGAGGACGCTCCAGGTCCACTAATATTTTGTGACTGCTGCTGTGAATTCTGTGCAGCATTACCATTTTGTGCATCTACATCATCAATCACATTTACTGGTTTATACCAGCTACTCATCTCATCAAAAACAACATCTCTGCTCACTGTAAACTTACGAGTAGAAGGGTTATAGCATCTATACCCTTTTTGCTGCAGAGAGTAACCAATAAAGATGCACTTCTCAGCTTTTGGATCCAACTTGGATCTCAACTCATCTGGCACATGTACATAGGCAATGCAACAAAAAATTTTCAAATGAGAAATATCTGGTTTCCTACCAGTATACCTCTCCTCTGGAGTCATTCCATGTATTGCTGCAGTGGGAGTCCTGTTCATTATGTAGACTGCTGTAGCAACTGCTTCAGCCCAATAAAAATCTGGCAGGTCTTTTTCATTGAGCATGGCACGAGACACCTCTCCAATATGTCTGTTTTTTCTTTCTGCAATTCCATTTTGCTGTGGGTTATGACTGCATGAATATTGCTGCTTTATGCCATGCTCCTGCAAGAACCTTGCAAACTCATTTGAGAGGTACTCTCCCCCTCCATCTGACCTTAGGCATTTTATTTGCAGACCTGTTTCTTTTTCAACCATAGCTTTAAGAGTTTTGAAATGCCCAAAAACTTCACTTTTCTTTTTCATAAAATACACCCAAACTTTTCTGCTATAGTCATCAATAAAACTGACAAAATAATGACAGCCTCCAAGAGATGCAGCTTTAGTAGTCCACACATCAGAGTGGATTAATTCCAATGGCTTATTACTCTCTTGAACATGTCTAGGAAATGGTTTCCTTGCCTGTTTTCCAAACTGACAGGCTTCACATACCTTATGCATTTCTGCAACCTTGAATTTTGGCAAACCTGCAACAATATTTTGGGCCTGCATTGATTTAAGTCGCTGTACATTAACATGACCAATGCGTTTATGCCAGATATCAATATCTGCAACTACACCGGTCCCATGTGCAAACATTGCTGCACTCAATTCAGGCATGTCTGCATCCAACGTAAACATTCTGCCCTTCTTCTTTCCTTTTGCTATCAAGCGACCTTTATTTTTCATATCCTCAACAAAGCATCCATGAGGATTAAATCTGACCTGCAAGCCCTGCTCAACCATTTGACCAACAGAAACCAGATTCTTGGTGATATTCGGGACATGAAATACATCGGACAGGTATTTCTTTTTCCCATCCTGCATAGACAAGGGAATTTTTCCAATCTGCACAATAGGATGTGCAGTATCATCACCAGTCTCCACAAATCCTGGTTTTTCCATTTTCCTTGCATCCTCCATCCATTCTGCATGACCTGTCATGTGGTTTGATGCACCTGAGTCAACATACCATACATCATTGCTTTCTTCTGCACTTGTCATAGAATTGTTCATGTGCTGCACCATGAACAAATGCTCATTTCTGTCATCACCTTGTCTGCTAGAAGATGCATAATTCCCTTGTTGCAGTTTTCCATTCATGATGTCATTCTGCTTTTTATAGCAGTATTTAGCCATATGACCCATTTTACCACAGTAGTAGCATTCAACATTACTGTTTGCATTTTGACCTCTTTGCCATCCACCACGACCTCTTTGGCTCCCCCTGCCTCTAGAGTTACCACGTCCTCCTCCGTAGGACTGGTTTTCTTGAGTTTGCTGCATATTTTGATTTCTACCACGGCCTCCAAATCGGCCTCCTCTACCTCTGCCTCTACCTCTTCCAGCATTTGAGTAGAAGACAGCTTCTTTTGAAGTTCCTCCTGAAGAAGATGCACCACCATTTCTCTGCTCCTCAGAAATTAGAAGAGCAATCAACTCTTCAAAATCAGGAAATCTTTCACGGACGGAAATGGATGTCCGAAACTGCGCATAATCCTTTCCTAGACCATTCAAGGTCACAGAAACTAAATCATCATCTTCCACTGGCGACCCAATGGAAGCAAGTGCATCTGCAATCTTCTTCACCTTCATGTGGTAGTCATTGATGCTCATATTTTCTCTTTGCACATTGTGCAACTCTTGCTTGAGCTGCATTTTCCTGGCTTGCGTATTTGTGCTATACATCTTTGACAGAGTATCCCATGCCTCCTTTGGCGTACTTGCATCCTGAATATGCACAATCATAGAGTCGGAAATGCTGATAAACAGCCAATACATAACTTTCCTGGCTCTCTCATGCCATGCTTTAAATGCCTGCATTTGCTGTTGATTGGGAACATCAGGAAGAACTGGTTCTTCTTCATTTCCTGCAACAAATTCCCAACATCCTTTTCCCATAAGGAAATTCGTCATTCTAAACTTCCATGCTTGGAAGTTGTTCTTGTCAAGCTTTTCAGTGACAATCTATGAAAGAGAATCAGATGCCATTACAGAAGACTGCAAAAAATTCTGTCACTGCAAAAACCACAGCTTCACCCTCACAAGGGAAAATCTGCAAAACTGGCGGAAGTGGTATTTGACCACACAGTCACTTCCTAGTGACGATTTTGCATCAACAGGCAACAGGGATGATTTTGTAGCTCCCAATGTCTTTGCGCACAAGCATACAATGCAATGTTTATAGTAACTATTCACCGACTTGTAGAACAGTGGCTTCACAGCATAAAACTGGGCCTTTTCCTGACTGCGTGCAGAAAACTTCGGCCTCCAAAACAGGCCCCGAAATGGCCTCAAATCAAAAAAACAGGGTCGCCCCGAAATGGCCCCGCAGCATATATTGCCCTCTTGCTTCACCGCGAAGGGCGTCTCAACCTGAGACAATGCACTCCTGCAATTTCCGGCTGTGCTACCTGCAGAGATCTGCTCCCAAAACAGAAAATGAAAGCAACACTGCTCCTCTTACCAGAACACCGCGAGCTTGGCTTGCTTTCTTGGGCTCCTTACCACGAACAAGGCTCTGATACCATGTCAAGATTGTGGGAGAGAAGGAAGGAGTCTCACTTGTAGCTATCTTGCCTGCACAATGGGGGAATACACACAAGGGTGGAGGCTGAAAACAATTTTCCTCTTCTTAGTTGTGGAAGCCAAAATGAACTCTCTTACAAAGAAATAGAAGAACCCTGTATATATGGGTCTCAAACCAAACTCAACTAACTAAGGTGGCATGCTAACTGAGCCACAAACTAGAGTAGATAAGGATACCTATCGTGTAGCTATTATTCAGGGGCGGTGTACCAACCGCGTCTGCAACTAACACGTCAGTGACATAAATGCACAACGGTCACCCTGGCGTATCACGAGTGGAGCTCGATATCTCAACACTACCCCCTCCACACCTCCCCCAAGTAGGCTTGAGAGAAAATGCACACCGTGATAGGTCCTCCAAATTAGATCTCAGTGTGGTAATGGCTCTATACAAGCACAAATTCTCACTTGCAAAACAACAACCAAAAGCCCATACCCAAACAAAGACAAACAAAGACCCTAGAACCTCAATGGGCCAATCTAGCCAACAAGGGCAAAAAGGCCACACCACAAAAACACGTCTAGGTTACATTCAGACTGCATCTAGTCAAAGCGGAATGGAACAACATCAAGCTACAACTGCAAGGAAGAAGTTAGACATGACAGTCCTAACAATAGATGCACCTTGAGTAGCACTGCATTGACGATCCAAGACATCAGTGGAGAGTCCACATCTGGTCGTGTAGCTGGGGACTCAAGGGCATTTGTTAGAAGGCTTAAATTTATAAGCCAATACCTCAAAGATGAAGACATAGTACCGCCTGCTTATCTTAGGTTCAAACTCATCGCAAAAAGAGAGCATAGTATCGATGCTCTCATTGATGAAGGGGCAGATTTTAATATCCTGACCTATGAAGCATGGACTTTGCTAGGCCAACCAGAGCTCACACTGACTAATGCAACTATTAGTCCATACGGGGGACACCCACAAGCACTCATAGGAAAGTGCAAAATCCTTGTAACTATTGAAATTGAAAGCTTGCCTATCCTATTCCATGTCCCTCCAAATAGTGCTAGTTGTGGAAAGGAAACCCTCCTTGGACGACCCTTCAAAAGGGCAACCAAGTGTGAGACTGACTATGTAGCACAGAGGATACACTTGACACTACCAGGAGTGAGGATAATCACAACCTTTAGTAAGGGTGACCTCATCAAACCTCAAGGGAAAGATAATGAACATTTTGACATAGCAGGCAAGTCTAGTAACAAGAGCAAGGACTTGTTGGAGGAGTTGATACAAGCACATGTTGAAAAACGAGAACCAGTGAGTGAGGCCATGCTTGAAACAAGAAGGCCAGGAGACAATGCCAAGGATGGTCTTTGGACTTACAAATATCGTAGAAGACCCTAAAAGAAGCCCAAGCCTTATAGACAAAGGTATCGATGGAGAGCCATCACAATGCCAAGATGGATATCCAAAGCGTTGCTACGTGCTCAAGGGTATTACGTAGGTAACCGATGGATTTGGATACCAAAACCCCCTGCTAAACCTCCTCTATCAATTGAAGGCCAGATCGTATCAAGAGCAAAGAAGCCTAGGAGGAAATCTAAACGAAAAGCCAAGTCTCAAGTCAAAAACATTGGAGTGACCGAACCCCTTACGATCAAAATCAAGAAACCAAATGGGACTATGGGAAGGGTAGATCCTCAGCCTAGCATGCTTGACAAGCAGATATTAGATGTAATTGTTGAGGGTAAGAAAAATCCACTAGTGCCTAAGGAGCCTTTGATTTCCCAAGAGGATAACAGACAACATAGGCACAACATTGCTCATGGCAAGGTTAAATGCTCAACAAAGCAAATGGCAAAATCATCTGACAGCCACGAGCAAATCTTCTAGCCAGTGTCAAAGCCACGTAGGAGTCCCAAGTCTCCTACACCCTCTTTCCCGAAATGGACACAGGAAGCACAACAACAGTCGTCAAGTGCAGTTGCTCAATCCCAATCTCTATCTCCATTTAAGCTTCTAAATGTCCAAGAGGTGGGACATGACACCATGTGTAGCTCTCGGCCCAAGGATATACCTATGCAATCTAATGTGACTAGATCAACTGAGGCTCGATCTGCATAAGTGAATGCTCAAAGGGCAACAAAAGACACACCCACTTTCGATCTACCTGAGGACCTGACACCGCAATCTACTAAGAGTAGCAAGTCCACTGAACTAGCCGTTACTACTTCCAATTAGGAATCACAGTAGTCACAGCCTTTGGCCATGACGATGCCCCTTGCGGAATGTGTCCTTAGCAATTCAACCATGGAAGAGGTTCGCAACCAACATCCTTGGCACCTTCAGCACTACCAAAGTACCTAAAGCCTAGGCTTGAGGAGAAACCTCTCAAAGATGTGGCCAAGGAGATGGCGCATCTAACCAATCAACCTCGCAAGACTGTTCAGCACGTCGTAGCTAAGTCCCATGAGAACACACCAGAGAAAGAGAGTGCTAAGGCCCAACCAAGCACACCAATGGTTGACCTAGTTCAGGGTCCTGAGTCTTTGAGAAAGACACCTTTATTGCCCATGAATAAGAGGAGAACACAATGAACACAACGACAGTTACAAGTGGTTGTGAATGCCAAGAAGATTGAGATCAAGACCACGGAAGAACTT
This sequence comes from Lygodium microphyllum, assembly GCF_053477565.2. NCBI lineage: Eukaryota > Viridiplantae > Streptophyta > Polypodiopsida > Schizaeales > Lygodiaceae > Lygodium > Lygodium microphyllum. Next base: position 144,639,040 of record NC_141150.1, on the reverse strand, counting down.
GGGAATAAAGCATTGAGTCCACCCACCCCATTGCCATCTCCCCTAACAGTGGTGAAACCTTAGAAATGTCAATGTGTTCTGATAAGTCAAAGCAACCATCACCATCAGCGGGGCAGATGCTTGCAACACTCAATCCACCGACAACAGAACTTGCATTGACCAATCAAGAGTGGATACAACACTGTCACAACAGGGTGACAAATCTATACCAGTCGTATCCAAGGAGAACCATGACGCAATAACAACAAAGCTTCAAGAGACACATGGAAACCCTGAGGACATAAGCAATCCTAGAGTTGATTAATCTTGCTCATCTAGGGATGAGCCCCCAGCTATGCTAAAGCCTAGGAAAACTCCTAGAAACTTGCATGAGATAGCAACCGAGCAAGCCCTCATTGAACATAGAAGTGCCACATAATGCTTAATGGAGTTGGATGCTAAACTCAAAGTATTCACACGTGTCTACGTCCTTGCAAATATGGGTGCATTCCCCAGGAAGCAGCTTGGGAAATACTTGCCATTTCCCCTATCCTGGGAATAGTAAGAACATCTTGATGAGCATTATGATAGGCTCCTACATGAACGCATGCAACTCATCTCTGATGAGGAAGCCGATGAACTATGCTTAACTGTGACATTCAATGATGTACTCTGCCAACCAAATCTCTTAGAGATAGAGCAACTAAAGCAAAAATCAGAGGGTCGAAGTCAATTTGAAAAATGTTGGTTTGAAAACTGTGTTATAATGGCCGAATTGGGAGCCCAAATTATGACGGTGGTCTCAGAGGAGTGATTGGCCAAAATGGCAGTCTCAAAGAGACCCAACATATGTGGCACCGACTTCCTTTCGAGTACTGATTGCCATTCAGGGTATGGACTTAGCCGGAACTAGCCAAGAGAACTCTCTGGTTGATAAGGTTCTCACTGAGGAGGAGTTACATGTTGCCAGTAGCCTCGGACAAGGTACCATGCTACTCGATGTTGCAAAATATCTATTTTTATTGAGTAAGTTGCCACGAGTACTGGATGCGTGTGCCACACTCCAATACAATCCTGAGTTCTACAATTGGTTTTTATCCCCACGGTGACATGGATTCGTAAATATGTATATAAATAAACAATGATTTTTGTGACCCTGTATAGATAATATCAACACACACAAGCAATGATAGTCAAGCGCAGGGAGAAGAGTTGGGTTTGACAAGCTGAGCTCCTCAGGTCCTCCTCTCACCACACATCTAGAAGTCATGTGACCATTCTCGCCTCCAGGTGGAGGGCATGTTACCCTCATTATTGCCATAGGAAGCCCTGACCAACATCTATGATGGCGTAGACGGGGCACCATCCCCTTCTATATACCTTTTCCCTTTTCGGTCTATCCTTTCGAGGACGAGCCCTGCTCCACTCCATGACAACCAGTCCATGCAACTTAGCATAAGCCAAGATCTGTTAATGGCTGGAATACGCCCCACAGTCCAGGCAGGAGGAATATCATCACGGGGGCCGTCCCTCTACAACAAACACTGCATGCCTCAACTCGCCCCTCCTCATATGCGCTTGATAATCCACGGTTTACTCCCTTTCATGCAAATAATTCTATCCTGCCTCAAAGCCTAACCTTGATTCACATTTTGCAGATTTTCCCATAGTAGCCATCATGGAGCACACAATGCAACTGGCATGCAAGGAAGCTCTCCTCTGTAGAAGGGAGCATAAGGCACAAGTGCCTCCACCAGAGCGATATGTGCCTACCCTTAAGAGGTACACACCAAAAAGAGACCCTAAGCGACATTGCCCCAGATGCATGCCAAAGACTTCCCAGGCCAGGAGAACAAAGGCTCAAGGGCATGCCCGGGGGGTGGCAACCTTAGCCGTGCAGGCCCTCACCAGATGCTCAAGCACTAGGTGCTCGAAAGAGGAGAAGGTAGCTAGAAACAAGAGGAAATTCGACAAATTATTAAAAAACATTCTTGAAATAGCTGCGGCCCAGGGACTACATTCGGGTCCCGATCGATAGCTTCCCTGCCCAGCCTGATAGGAGCCCACCACTAGCACATCCCCAGTCATTTGATCACCCAAATTCACCCCGCCTCATACAAATAGAATAGGCCCTATGTTGTATAAGCTACTTGACAAATGCCATCTTGTCATAACTTTTTGTCCTTAAGTGGTTAAATGGATAGGCCCCCCAACTGTACAAACCTCCCTTACTACTAATCCATGGCATGTCTTTAACAAGCGCCAATGATATGTATCACAACCAACACCATAGGATTTTGATAAAGTAATATCTTTTTGATAAGTCACATGCATCACAGCACAAAACCTAGGGGTCCTCAAATTAGGTACGCCCATTGACCTTGGTCGACTGGCTCCATCCCTAGTCCCCTAGCCCTCTACACATCCCCCACAATTGTTCAGGGAACATCAAGGGTAGGACATACCTAGGGAGCTTGTCTCGCCTATGGTTAGACCTGTCACCCAGACCCATTTACACGATTCCTTTTTGCAATCCGCCTTCGTATCATTGCAATCGATCGTGGTAAGCACCACACGAAGGGCTATGAAAAGTACACCGTGCTTGTCGAGCAAACCCAATAGCTACCAGCTATTGAAAGTTCGGTGTCAATGTGTTCAATTATGCTACATCGTGCTGTCACAATGCAAAGGATGTCTCATACATCTTCATGTGTACTTCTCCTCAACATGGACAACTTTGCTTCATCCACACATTGTTATGAGGAACCAGATCCGCGGTCTTTTAACTACGTAATATCTAAGTATGCACGAGCACTCACATCATATCTGCACCGAAATATATACATAGTTTGGGTCCTCAAGTGCAGAACAATACTCTTAGCTTGCTTAGAGTTTGACATGTCTCCCAAACTAATCAAACTACGTCTTGTGCACGATAAGAAGACTAGCACTACCCTTAGGGAGAGACCACATATGAGAGGTTTTCAATCGGAGGTACTAAAGACTCCATCAAATACATCGTCAGCTCTTCATCATCACTCAATTCTGACCTCTTGACCATTCCTGTCATGCAAGCCCATCAAACAATCAGCCTGTGTAGAATCCCACAAACCACCACCTGTGCCAGTCCCCAACGCAATTCCCAACAACGAACATCCCTACCCCAACTCCAGCCACCCTACCACCAGCCACCCACGCCAACAATGTGGCCCCAACAACCTTCACCTTCCCACCACCAGAAATCCTCTAAGGCAACCATAGATGTCCTTACCACCCAGTCTTCGGTGCATACTAAAGCTTGCTACACCTAGGGCTGTGAGTGCCATGGGACTGGTACTCGTCTAGGGGGGGTAATGTTAACCCTCAAACGAACAAAGGTGGAAAATCCAAAAAATCTGAAACAGAAGATAAGGCCAAGGCAAAAGCGAAACGGAAGGTGAAGGTGCACCAAGAAGAATTCGAAAACGCAAGAAGTGCATAGAAGTCCTAAATCAAGGAGAAAGGCGCACAAGAGAAGCGCAAGTTAATACTCGTGTAGTAAAAGAGTGCAAGGCGTGACATGATTTATTTTAAAGAGCGTTGGGCTCTCACCTGTGCAAATTATAAAGGTAGATGAGCGGTAGGGAGGAAGCTAGGAAGATAGGAGGACAATGGGAAAAAGGGCCTAGGCCACGGCCGGCCATGTAAAAAAGGGGATAAGGGGATGATCGCCCAAAAGGGATTTAGGGTTTTGTATATAAAGTTGAAAAGTGAATGAGAAGCTCATTCTTGTGTGTGGCCAAAAGGAGCTCTCTTCTTCTTCTTCTTCTTCTTCTTGCTTGCTTGCTTGCTTGAGCTTGTGCTTGAGAGAGGGAGTGTGAGAGTGTGAGGGAGTGAGTGTGTGAGGGTGAGGGACCGGGGAGGAGAAGCTCTCCATCTTCTCCTCTCTTCTTCTCTTCTCTTCTCTTCTCTTCTCTTGCTCACGAAAATGGAGCTTGGAGTGCGGAGCTTGAGGATGGAGCTTGCTTGAAGCTTGCACTTGGATCGTGGAGCTACTGGAGTGCTTGGGAGAGGAGGTAACTAGATTGGGCATGGAGGTAAGCTCACTACACCCGTAAAGATGGAAGGTGCGTCGGCTATGTGAGAGGTAGCCATTAATGCTCAGCTTGGAATGCTTAAAACAATAAGCGGTCCATGGGTCTCGGCGGTTGATCGCCTCTACAACACCCTAGCATATACCCAACTTTGGTCTTGGTTAATTGACACTTCTATTGGCTACATATGAAGTCTTTGGTGGAGTCTTGCATGTGTTAATGCTTGCAATCAACTTGACAAAGTGAATGTCACAATTGAGGGGAGATGTTGTGTCCTTTATAAATTTTGATAAGAAGTGATATAGTATCTTCATGGATTTTGTAGTAGGATTACTTTATATGAGTTGAGGTCATGATATAATTGGGGTCGAAGTTGACTAATTGATAAAGAATGTTTTGACTCATTCCACTAAAGATGTCATTAAAAGCCATTAGTTGGTTGTCTATTTGTCAAGCATCTTTATGAACATTATGTTTTGCTAGAAGAGATAATAAATGACCATGATCTTGAGTTCATTGGCCATTTAGGATGAACATGCTTTCAAAAATTGGAGAAACAACAAGTACCCATGTCATCTTCAAAGCACCTTGAGACTAATAGATAGATTGTAATAGCAAATGAAATTATGGCGGATATATTGTATGCATGGCTTTGTTAGAGAATCTAATCAGAAGCACTACCTTCCATAAATTGAGCTCTCTTATAACAATGCTACATAATCACAACTAGTTATAGCCATTAATACTAATATGTATAGTTATGAGTTGAAACCATCAAGTATTGTTGAGCTCAAGGGAGTCAAAATGCAATTTGTAGTTGATGTCTTGCATCACATGCAGAAAATATTACTAATTGCAAAGGAAAGAATTAAATAATCCCTCAAAGTTGTACCATGTTTTATACTAATTGTTATGAGGGAGACAATAACTTTTGCAAGGAAAAGGATTCGTTGCCTCATAACTTTCAAGGAATTAACAATAAGAACTTGATTCTTTCTTGTAAGAAGATACAATACAATAATATATTTCTCAATACAAGATTCATATAATGATGTTTCCAACAAGACTAGGTTTACAATATGAGACAAGGCAAGATCTTGATACAAGACTAGACTAAATACAAGACAAGACAAAAAAAATGGAGATATAAGTCTTAGAGAAAGTTGGAGAGGACTTGCCTAAAAAGAGGCTAGTATGGCTATTGCAAATACCTCTCCTTCCAAGTCACAATCTATAAATGTTGTGTAGGATACAAAGTGGCCATTTAGTGCACAATGCAATTATGACCCTTCCTTACATGATTCTTATATATTTTTTGCAAATTCAAATGTATGTTACTTTGACACTGGTGCCACTAAGCATATTACTTCTCTATACGATTTGTTCACTTCGGTTGACCTTTCCCTAAGGGTGGTACTACCATATGTGCCAATAACTCCTCTTATTCTTTTAACAAATCTAGAAAATTTGTGTCAATAATCACTATTAATGGCTACATTTCTAGACTTATAGATACTTTTTATATACCATAAATTAAGAAGAATTTGTTGTTAATTTTTGCACTTGTCAAGATTGGCTTGATTGTAAAGTTTGTTGTTGATGATTGATAGATGTATAGTTCATGATCTCTCTTGTGGTGATACAATTATTGGTTCTAGTTCCCTATCATGGACAAGCTCAAGAATTATAGCAAATGTGTGGAACACATGGAATTTGCAATTGTAGATTCCCAAGCAATTTTAGATGCAAAACTTTGGCATGCATGTTTTGGTCATGTGAATGTTGCTAGTTTGTTATGCTTGTAGAAGTATGGTATTTTTTCTTCATTAGCTACTCTTTAAGGACCTAGAAGATACATTTGTGAATGCCACATATTGGATAAAATGCAACATGCTTCATTTTCTAAAGTTCACAAACTACAACTTGTAGAGAATGATGTTTGTCGTCTAATACAAATACCATATTTTGTTAACACATGTACTTCATGACCATTCATGATTACTCCAGGCATGCATTGATATATAGTTTGAATGCTAAGTTTGAAGTATTTTTGTGCTTTAAGTAGTGTGTTAGTATGGCTAAAAATTCAGTAGGATGTAAAGTGGGCACTCTCCATTCTAATCGAGGGGGAGAGTATATATCTAAGGAATTTAATGTATATCTAGTTGAATGTGGGATAAAACACCAATGTAGAATATTGTATACACCACAAAAAAATGGTGTATTTGAGAGAAAAGATAGTTCTCTCATGGAGATGGCATGATGCATGTTTAAGGGTCAAGCTTTGCCACATTGTTTCTATCTTGAAGCTATTGTGTATGCAACCCATGTACTTAATAGTACATGTCCCACTAAGGCAATGTAGCCCATCACTTCGTATGAGGCTTGACATAGAAGGAAGCCATTTGTTTCTCAGTTATATGTTTTTGGTTCCTTTGCTTGTCCTTTACTACCAGTGCAATAACACAAGAAATTCGATGATAAGGCTATGAAATGCATTTTTGTTAGGTACAATAATGAAAGAAATAGTTAACCATAAATGTACATCCCATGTTTTCATGCAAACGAGGCCAAAAGGGGGGTGAAAAAACTAAAAGTATTAGCCTAAGAATCACCTATCATAAACATAAATTGTTGATAAAAGTGCGGCCACCCTTACTCAGACTCCCATATGTCATCCATGTCATCAAGTACACTAATCATAATATCCATATCAACTTGAGACATAAATTTCATCAACTACCTCATTAACGTGACTTTATACCGCCCCAAAGTGCTATCGAGTCATGGTGCCATGATTGTTATGCATTTTTGTTAGGTGCAATAATGAAAGAAATAGTTATAAATGATACAACCACAAATGTACATCCCATGGTTTCATGCAAATGAGGCCAAAAGGGGGTGAAAAAACTAAAAGTATTAACCTAAGAATCACCTATCATAAACATAATTTGTTGATAAAAGTGCAGCCACCCTTACTCAAACTCCCACATGTCATCCATGCCATCAAGTACACTAATCATAATCTCCATATCAGCTTGAGACATTGATTTCGTCAACTACCTCATCAATGTGACTTTCAACTGCTGCAAACTTGGAAGGTTGATACTTAGAATACATTCCTAATGCATTTAGATTGTATCTCAAGGAATGTTTGATTTATTAGAAGGGAATGTTTATGATTGTGTTTTGTTATTAGAGTTTGTACCAATCAGGTTGAACTTGCATACATCTTAAGTCTCCCTCAAGGCTAGTTGCAAGAGCCCTTCACCAAGGGGATGTTCTTTGTCTGTCTAGGATGCTAATATCAGCAAGACACGAGAGGTTTTTCCTATAGGGATTAGATGATAGCTAGAAGACGAAGAGGGTCGAGGGGGCTCTAGCTAACGTAAATCCCTTGGGAGTTTAGACTAACCCCTTGCAAGCCTGAGACAATTCTCTCGAAAGGCCCTAATGCAACTAGGATTGGTGATTTCACATTGGGGAGAAGTCCTATATTGACAATTGATCTAATTTGATAAAACAAAGCTATCCAATTGAAATAAAAGAATTGGCCTTTTGAAAGGATTGGCTTCAAATTGTTTTTATGTCATATGACTAAATTATGTGAATGACCCTTTTGCCTAGCATGTTAATTAAGAAACCTATTTCTATGTGTCAAAGTAAATGTGATGGGTAATTATATAACTAAGCAAACCCATCATAAAAAGGGAAGCAAGAGGATGAATCCCTAATGGATCCATGCTATGGTAGGGTGATATCGATGAGCCAAGAAGTTTCCCTGAAAGCAACAAATTAGGAGAAATTAAGAAAGATTGAAAGTTGACCATCAAAGTAAGATTATCATAGATCTTGACATTGTGTCCTTTTAGGGGACTAGGATGATACTTTGAATTATAGGTAGGGGGTTGATGCATTAACTCCTGCTTATTTCTCACCCTCTTTGAACTAAGTGTGTACAAGTCTACTTTGATTTGGGTGGATTTGCACAAGTAGATACCTATGATTGATGCTACATAAACTATTAGAAGACCTTAATATTATCTAGGAACCTTTTTTTCAGGTTGGTCCTCGTGGGAATGGAGCGAAACTTCCCTTGTGAGGTAGAGTTGAGTGATCCTAGGTAGGAAAGTTCATGATATTCCAAGAGAATTTTAGATGGCATCACCTAGGTCTGTCTCTTGATGGTGGGCTACTAAAATTGTGGCATCAAGGGTGCATTAGATAGACATGTCACATGTGGTATCAAAGCAAAAAAAAAAAAAGCTATAAAAATTAGATAAAACTATTTGCAAACCTAAATATGGTGCAATTGATGAACTGATCTCTTGTGAAAAAAATTGATTTGTAGCTAATTAATGATGGGATTTTTCATATGATGAAGCTTGGCAAGGTTCCTATTGTTCCAAGCTATGTTTACTTATATTATCCACTCCCCATACTTCAATTGGCACGATCATTTTATATGGATCATAGAGCACATGTACGATTATTCTCCTTTGTACTAATAGAAGCATTGGATGTGAAGCGACGTATACTGCTTTATAAATGATGACTGCCTCACCTATATGTAAAAAAAAATCTTAACAAAATAAAATGGATGGAAGATCTCAAGATTGTCAAAAGAAGAAGAAGAGCCCATGATGGAGAGTGAGATGGAAGGAGAAACATCCCATGCTACCCTCAACAAGAAAGGACTGAATCACCAATTTTTGATGATGCAAACCTTGCAAACCTTGCAAACCTTTAATAAACTATGAAATCACACACTCTTTTATTTCACCAAAATGTTCAAGGAAGTTAGGAAAAGAAACTACACATGCATCCAAACTTTTAGTAGAGCTAGCCAATGGAAAAGAAGTCATTTCTTCACAGTAGTCTAAAAAGGTGGAATTTGATTCCTAGTGTGACAAGCCCACCAACATGAGGTTTTGTGTCATGAACTCAAGTGCTTATGAATGTCTTATTGGGATGAAAAAGAAGTCATTTCTTCACAATAATCTAGAAGGTTGGAATTAGATTACAAGTGACAAGCCTACCAACATGAGGTTTTGTGTCATGAACTTAGGTACTTTACAAGTGCCTTCTTGGGATGGATTGGCTAATCCCCAATGATGCCCACATCCATTTCAACAAAGGCTAAGTCTCATTCTCAAATTTTAAGGGAAGCCAAGTAACTACATAGGGTGAAGCTACAAAGTTGAAGATTGTGTTGGCTAAAGCCTCACATATTGTTGAAGGCCTAATGAAAGGTTTGCCAGTTTACTTAGTTAATCTCAACAAAATTAATCACAATAAGGAGTTTGAAGTATAACCTTCTTAGATGAAGGAATATGTAGACATCTTTCTTATAAAGTTGACTGAACTTCCTCATAGGGAAGTTGACCACAAGATCAAGCTTATGTTAATAGCTGGACCAATGGGGTGAAGATGCCTTATCCTTGAGGACATTGATTTGAAGGAGTAGCTTAAATAGTTGTTAGACCAAGGCTATATCCAGCCAAGTAACTTGCCATGGAGATCCCTGTTCTTATCATAAAAGAAAAAGGACAATACCTTCTATCTTTACATAGATTACCATTGAACTAGGTGACAATTACTGATAAATATCCAATTTCTAGGATCGACAAGCTCCTTGATAGGCTTCAAGGGCCAAAATCTAAGAAGAGAATTGTAGTAGAGCCATAGCTAAGGTCAAAGATGTACAGAAATGGCCACCTTCAAAATTATTCAAGTATGAAGCTTTGTAGGCCTAACTAGGTAGTATGGAGTTTTCATTATCAAGGGCTATGCCTTAATAGTTGCATCCCTCACTAACTTGCTTAAGAAGAAAACTTATATTTTGTGGATCCCAATTGAGTATTCCAACTTTGAGAAACTCAAGAAAAGTCTTGAGACAACTTCTATTTTAAAGCTTCTTAACCTAAACCAAGAGTTCGAGGTCCTGAGGCAGATGCTAGCTTTGTAGTAGCATTGGTTTTGTATGCTCATGTAGAAATGCCATTGGGGAAGTTTTGAGGTCTCGAAAATGCCTTTTAGGGGATATAGAGAGAGTGCTTTAGACCGATAGGAGCAAATCCTCTGTAAAATGGAACTTTATTTAAAAAAGATAAAAATTTATTTTAAAAAAGATATATGCATAATAATATTACAAATTTGTATTATCAATATTTACTTTTAGCCTCTTATATTTGTGATTATAACATTCTTTGCATTAATGGCATACAGTCTCAGCCACTTTTATTTAATGATATATCAAGATTAATTATAATGATATTTTTAATCTAAATTCAAATGAGTAAAAAGCTTGGCACTCATTTTTTTCCCTCCTTTATTTCATCTCTCTCGTGTTTTTCCCTCCTTTGTGGTAGCCTAGTTCTCTCTCTCTCTCTCTCTCTCTCTCTCTCTCTCTCTCTCTCTCTCTCTCTCTCTCTCTCTATGCCATGGATACAGAAATTCAACCTTCAATAAGGTCTCCAAGCTCCCAAATCACATCCATATCAATGTTTAACTCATTCCAAATAGATGGAAGATGGATTCCTACTATCATTAGCAAAGGCAATTGGATCACCACGCAACATGAAAAACATGGGAAAAGACGAAGATACGATAGCTCGTTCATCTCTGCTTGTAAGGGTAGAATCCCAAATTTCAAGCTTGAAGTAAATAAGAATGGCATAAAAGAGGTACTGGTGCAACATGTGTTTATGTATAGAGAGCTATATTTGGAACCTAGAACTTCAAATATTCCAATGCATGGACCAAATTGTAAGAATTTCTTAAAGTCATTATTAAACTTAGTTTAAGGTTTTGTATTTTAACATTTGTTTATCTTGTAAATATCTATCCCTCTAATCTTGAGGAATGGCAACCGGTCAAGTCTATTGTTAATGTTATTGTTGTTATGCATGGTTTGATTGGAGAAGAAATATACATGTTAAAACGAAGATAGAACTTGCAGAGAATGGAATATTCTTTATGACCATTCTTATATTGTCCCCATGTAGCACAGCTAATGGGGATCAATATTCCCCTTTCTTTTGCAAGATTTTTCAAGCTTTGAGTGGCCTTTGCCAAGTCCCAGCTACTAGTGAGGGCTATATATGTAAAATATTTTCTAAGATACAGAGATCATTAAAGCCTAATATCCCAAGTAGACTAAGCAAAGTTACTTTTTTAATGTCTGTTAATATATTTATTGATTTCTTTTCTAATGCTGAGATAAGAAGATCAAAGGCCATGATTTCAGTAAGGAGACTAACATATGATCATGTCATATAATTTGTTGATGAAGGATGGGACACTAAGAAGAAGGAAAATTTATATGTAAGATAGGCTAAGACTCTATAGCTTGTAAATATATGGTTGCTACTCAAAATTTCATCCTTAGCTCTTATTATAGTAGATGGCATTATGTTGGTGGTAGTCTAGTTGCTTTAGACCAAAATTTGGATCCTATAGTGGATCTTGATGTTTGGTTCAATGAGGACATTATTGCAATCCTAAAGGTTAGACTGTCATGTATGCTACATCAAGTGAGGATGGATTTATACAATGAAGATGTTGAACTACCATGCTCATTTGTGTTCAAACTTAATAACAAACAATTAAGTTTTTCTATTATACTATATTCACTTAGATATATATTTAATTCCACTTTCTTGATTTACTAACATTTGAAACATATTTTTTACAGATATCAATGAGGAGAGAGAATAATATACAATGCAAAGATATTGAAGAAAAAATCACTTTACTATCAATATAAAGTACATGTACAAATTTTGTGACAAATTTTTGTCAACTATCTCCATGACTTATACATACAAGGGCTTACAAGTAATGAGGCAAATCTACTTCTTTTTTCGAGGAATTTTCTTAGGAGAAGGGGCATCCTTTCTAGGAGTCCTTTTGCCTTTCTTTGATGCTTTGGTTGCCTTAGGCGTTGAAGGCATAGCTTCACTTACTATAGTTACATGCACCTCCTCTCCGTTATTGTCCAAGCTCCCACTCCTATTCGTTCTTGGTTTCATACAATTGACCATTATGTTCTTCATGACTTTTTTCCTTATATACCAAACATGCTCACTTGTATAGCAATCCCTTGAAAACTATCATATATTTGTAAGAAAAGATTTTCAATTCATTACTATTTTCTACAATGGACTATATTATTATCATTAATGGACTATTTTGCAATGAGCCTCTATCTTAAAGTTTAGTATCTTTCCCATTACCTTTAGCATTACCTTTACAAGTTTATCATCATTGAGATAAATAAACTAACCAATGGCATTTGTAATTACTCTCCAACCACGAGTGAGTATCACCTTGATGAGGACATTGCAACCAATAATATAAAGTAAAACTATGAAACTTGTTTATGGTAGTTTATAGAATAAATTTTATTATTATGTTCTAACCATATTAATCAAGACCTTATCACAACTTGTCTATATTGCATTGCTGCAAGTAATTAGAAGGCATGGGAGGCTTTTTCTTTAGAGCTTCAATCAATCTTTTTAGAGCTATGTACCAAAAAGACAATAAAATTTAGAGTACTTGCAAAAAAAAAGTCAATATCAAGGAGACCCTAGATTATATAACTTACAACTTAGCATTTCCATGGCTTCCTTTCAAAGAATTGACGAGGAAACATTGCTTGTCCACACAATTTATTCCAATTAGGCTCCAATGAGAACTGAAAACAATAGTACTTCAATAATTTATCACAACAAAATCTCATAAAATCTAACAGAATATCAAATTACTTACTTTTCATTGTATGGAACTAAAAGGAGCTCCAAAGTATCAAAGTCAATTAGATTGAACCAATGATCAAATGCACTTATATCAAGCTCACTCCTCATATAATATGAGATAGATGGATCAACAACCTCAATTTTTTGTTGTATAATAAAGGGGAGCTCATGCATTACACACTTAGCAAAGGAATGGAGATAATGAGAATAAACATGAAAAACTTATTACTAGAAAAATATTGTAAGTAAAATTTTTTGGATATATTATACCTCATCTCGACAAGAATAATAGAGTTATTTACTTATCTCATTTTATTCTTGAGGATTTGAATACCTGAGAGTAAAAAAATATCATATCAAATATTATGTTAATATCAATTAGATAAAAAGTAACAGATATTAAAGCCCTCATGATCAGCCCTTTCAAGAAGGGTAGAGAGCTCTTTTTCAAAAGATGGTAGCTGCTATGCTTCCTTTTCTACCTACTCTTTTGTGGCATTTCCCTCTTTCTCATATTGCCTTGTGTATTTTTCATGGGTGACATCTTCAACCTTAGGATTGAGATCATCTTTCTTTTTTCTATATGGAGGCACATTTAAAATATTGAAAGTCTTCTCATCAGTAAAGGGGGACTAGCTCAAGGACCTTTGAAAATTTGTATCTCAATCTCCTAAGAATTATCATGTCTTTGATAAGCCTTTGAAAGGACAGTTTTGAAATTGCACTATTGAGAGCCTTCATTGCACTTCTAATCTCCTTCAGGAATCTAACTCGCTATGAAAACTTTCTCCTTGGCTTTGATATCCTTGGAAGTTTAGAAGGCTTGGAGGATTGATGGATCTTTGAAGCATGGCCTCTAGGATCAACTCTCTACTTTCTTGTAGTAGACTTAGTTCTAGCCATCTGAAATCTCCTAAAAAAACAGAAAAAAAACTTAAAATTAGGACAAACCCCAGTCAAATAAGTAAAAGGTTGACATAGCCAAAGATCTTATGTTTTCATAGTTGTTAGCTTGATGTATGCCATAGTTGCTATACGTCTTTACATTGCCTATGCAATGGAAGTGATTAACATGTATTTGACAAACCTTGGTGAAAAGCATAAGAAGACAATATAGAGTATTGTGAGATACTTGAATGACACTAGTGTTTTGCTTCAAAGTGCATGATAACACTTGCATAAGCAGAGTTGACGTATGAAACATGAAATGTAGATCTATCCATGAGAGAGAGCCATTGTTTTTGCATTTCATACGTCGAAAAATAAAAAATTCGTAAATGAAAAATGATATAAGACTAGCTAGGATTTGTCAAAGAAAATTACATCACTATAGAGAAATAACAACTAGCTAGGATTTGTCAAAGAGAAATATACATTACTATAGAGAAATGTCTTTTTTTAGACTATAGAAAATAGTGTGCATTATGGGACCTTGTATGTGATAAAATCTCACCTTGTGTATTGGGTATTGGAAAATTGTGAGTTGTGATGAAGCTGCTTCATGCTAGTGAAGTTGGAGCAAAAAAGGAGCTTAATGGTTTGAGAATTCTTTTTAAAAGGACCTTTCCTCGAAGTATAATGTGAAATTTACTCCACACACATGGCAGGTATACCGTTGTCACCTTGAAACTTGTGTCACACATCACTGACCTTTTCGAACATTATAGCACTTTTATGGCATTATTTTTCGAGTGAAAGGGAAGATTTTTTAGCTTATAAATAATACATGTTGTGAAGCCAAGTTAGGTTGTTGTTTACCAAAAAAAAAATTCTATACATTTTTTCTCTCTCCTACAACTATACTTCGTATGCCAAGAATACTTGTGCTCTTGACAAAACTAGTTTATGATCACAAATCAATACATTTCCAAGGTAATAAACTTCTATTGGTTCTCTTGTACACGTGTTGTAATTTATTCTTAATTCTGTCTTTACTTTGTGTTGATTTTTCCCATTGTTGAATGGTATATTTTGTCGGATGAAACATGATAAGACTCCAAAAATCTCATCTGACCTCTATAATCACATTTCATAAGCCATCAACTCATAAATCACAGATGCTGGATTAAATGCGAAAGATGATGCCACGATTTGCTGCTTGGCTACTAAACTTGCATTTCATAAGTCTTAAACTCATAAATCTCCATATTAAGAGCATATTTAAAGTGGTGTAGATTGAAAAATATATTGCCACTTTTTATTGAGCCATTTTGAAGGCAATTAGGACGTATACAAATCTAAATTGCTTATTTGGATGTAAGCAAATATGGATTGGTTCTTTGTATTTCTAAACTTGTCTCATTGTTTCAGACTTTGGTTCTATGAGTAATCAAGATGACTAAAAGGAAGATTTCTCTAGAGGAAATGGAGGATCCATGTGATGAGAAGCTCATTGATTTCCTCCATGCAACTAGAAATTCATCTAGATTCAACTACATCAGTGATATGCTGAATGTTTCCTTTGATTTGTAAAAGCTCTTGAAGAATCTTGAAGAAAATTTGAAGGATTATAGGGAGTGTTATGATAGACGTGCAAGGCCTAGAGATTGAGGGATTTGTCCATACCGTGATGTAGTGGAAGCTACCAATGCAACTAGAACAACTTTGCAAACAAGGTTTAGCCTCATTGATGAGGAATTCGAGAAGTGGGAAGTAGATTGCCCTTTTCATCAGAATCAACATCAATGTCTTCTTGTCCACAAGGATGTTGGATTTCTTGTATAGCTTCAGTATATGGACAATTCTTCTTTAGATACAATACAAGAGAAGAAGACAGAGGATATTGTAAGTAAAGATAACCAGGTTGAAGAGAAGGGGGAAATGTTTTAGGAGGATGTCGAGAACCAGCTAGTGCAGGGATTTGATGTTGCTTTGTTTAAAAGTGAGGATATTACACAAGTGGAAGAAAATGAGATATAGTTGAGTGTAGAGATTGAAGAAGGTCCTCTTGATTGTGTCCCAACATTTCCCACTTACCTCATAAAAAGAGATATGCATTGCTAAGTGCTATTTAATTCCTTTTTAATCTTAGAGAAGATTACTGCTTAGCAATCCTTATAGGATGGGGCCAAAATTATAAGAATTTTATAGATTATGAACATGAATTGCTAGCAAGTCTTGATGTTGAGGGAGGGGATTTTCAAGACAGCTCTATAGCCTTGCACTCATGTATTAATTAGATTGTGAAATATGAAAAGGAGGGGCTACCTACTATAGAAGAAGAGTTCTCACACGTTCAACAGAGACTTGGTATTGATGATATAGGGTATGAAGAGAAACTGAAGTCTCCATCAGAGGAGAAATCAAAAAGTTCAATAAACCTTTATGATGATAGTCTTCTTGAAGAAGATGAAAACCCTAAGGTATAGAAGATAATTTTAAGATATCCATTGAAGTTTATATTAGAGTTTGTTATACATTATAGACAAATATTATAGGATATTTATCTATTGATATCTTACACTATTGTGGTTTATTGTGCAGATAGAAATTGAAGATCCATACAACTTTCTTGGAAGAGCCAAGGGCTCAAGGCCATTGAAGCTTGACAAAAGTTGAGACCTTGGTCATTAGATTGGAAAATTAAATAATCAAACAATTGTAATTTATCATAGCAGGCTATCAAGTTCTCCAAGCTTGTCAATGATGGCTTTGAAAGCTATCTCTAAGGTGATTGGATCCCAAGTTGTCAACAGAGGATCAAACAAGATAATTTTGGTGGAGAAGAAAGAAGTAAGGGTTTTTGGCTTTATGCTTGGGTATAGTGGATCTAGGGCAAGATACTTTGGAGTTCTTGGCTCTTATTTTCTCTCCCATATAAGAGAAGCCAAGAATTTGAAGCTCCTTCTAGGCTATAGGAAACAAGAGTTCTTAATATGTAGAGGTCTTATTGAGTGGGATGAAACAAAAGATTCCTCTAGAGGCCCTAGTGTGTTGCTTGAAGCTAAAGACTCTTCTACAACAGAGTCAAACTAAAAGATGTCAAGGGTTTCTTGAAACCCATCTTTTTCCATCTCTTTGTCTAGTTTGTAATCATTGTGAAAATCTTTGCTTTGCACAAGAGTTTAAATATTCCTCTTTTCTTCTTTGGGTGAAAATTTGTATAGTCCTTGCCAAAGATGATGTATTACATGATGTGGTTGTGTCTTTGAGCTTGAATTTGTGCCAAATTTGTCTATAGAACCATAGGAAAACCTCTAATAAACTAGTTTCCTTGTATCTTCCACCTCCATGTCTTGTGTGTCTAAAATATTTTGTTCTTGCTTGATAATGTGATTTTTTCATACCTTGGATTGACCAAATAAATAGAGATCCATATTTCTTGATAAAATATAGATCATGGTTGTGTAAAATAAAGAAAGTTAATAAAAAAACTTATATAAGTTAGATAATGAAGAGACATACATATACAAGCTTCTTACCATATAGTGAGTGAAGTGTTGATCACCCCAAGCTTCTGTTTTCGATTTGAAGTTTTGAAGTTCAAGTCATGTTTTCTTTTCCACCTTACCCTCTCCCCCCTAGGAATGATGAAAATCCTTCTTAGGATTGGAGGATGAAGGGTTAAGGAGGACATGAAGCACTTGATTATCGTGCTTTATTTTTTCATGAGCCAAGCATAAAACTGTGGATTATACTTTAAGTGGGTGTAATTGTCCATGTTTCGAGGCCTAATGCCTATTTGCGTAATGTGGGTTAGGACATCGCTTAGGAAGTCTCCAGAGTTCATTCTACTAATAATGTGTAATTCTTCGTGAGTAAGGAGTCGATCCAAATAGGGATGGGCCATGACATGTGCCTCTAAAGGTTGCTTGTGCTTGATGGCCAAGACTTTGAATGAGGTAAGAGCCACATAGGTAGGGTTGTACTCAGTGGTTTTGATTGCGTATCTTTGCTCGTCAGAGTCAGCTAACCGCTCCAGCTCTTCTAACTCCTAGCTTGTCGTAGAGACTTTGCTCCTGCTATAGGATGTGAGTAACCTCTGTTTAAGAGCTTACTCTTGAGAAATCTCACTGTAAATCAAGGCTTTGGTCACCTCATGAATCTTGACGAACACGAGCTCATATTTCTCCCAAGTGCATGCCAAGGATCGCACTTTCGTTGCTAATGTCTCATCGAGTAGGTCTAAATCCAACCGTTCATAGCTCCTAGCTAGCATGGTGAAGGTGGCATCCAAGCATCATGCAAGTGATTAGGTCCTCCCTTGTGTTCATGGTGAGGTTCGAGGCCAAGGAAATGATAGATCTACGCTCATAGGAGGGTCTGAGGCCTACAGGAGATTGGGGTTTGGCTAGACTGCATAACTTAGAAACTAATGCCCGCATCATGAATTGGTCAGTAGGGTATTCAGCGGCCACTTATGCAATGGGTTGGTCTTGGGGATCAGACAATGCACCACCTTCTGCTCATGGAGCAGTTGGGACACTCGGAGTGTCGGGTTGAGTTGGTCTAGGGGGTAGCTGGTTTTGGTTTTGGTCTATAGACTCGTTGAGGTTCTATGGATTTGGTGCTTTTTTAGTCAATTGGTTTCTCATTCTTGGCTACCTTATCCTTTTGTGGAGATGGACTGGAGGGCCTGGGTGGAGGGACATGTGTGTCGCTCATAGTCTTGGACAACCAAATTCAGTTGTTGCCTTCATAGTAGCCTTGGGCATGCAATAGGTCTTTGGGTACCCATCGCGGCTTGACCGTTCGTCTACTTCTGTAACGCCAACTTTGTCTCCCCTAGGCCTAGGGCATGATGTTCTGTGGTTATGAGTTTGTACGATTTGGCTTCTAGACGACTACGGTTTAGCGTTTGGACACCCATTTGAGTTGTTGCTTAATGGTCTTGGGTGTGGCTCCCTTGGGTTGCGGCTAGTTTATTTTGGTAGGGTGGAACAAGTCACAAAACCCCCCCCCCCCCTTTCCCTTAGACCTTGTACTTGGTTCCTCTACCAATGGCACTGCAAGATGCGATGAAGCCACACTACCCTTGTTGAAAGTCGTCACTTTCCGAACATTTGCAATGGCGAGGTGAATGCGCTACGAGTCATAGTCGACATTACAGTATGCATTTTTTTAAAATGTTTGTCCTAGCAGTAATTCCTTACTAGTGGCCTTGGTGTTAGGCATTATATAGAAGATCATAGGTAGGCTTTTAGACTTGATAGAGACCGCTATTTTGCATTTTCCTAATAGTTGGTAGGACTATCCCCCAAATGGGTTGAGTTTGGTGTTAGTAGGTTGCAATTGTTGGGGCTGACCAATGAGGGTCCAATGATCGTGTGCAAGGGTATTAAAGTCAACTCCCTCATCAATACGTGCATCAAAGGCATGTGTCTTTTGGGTAGTCACTGATATGCGTAGGTAGGCAGGTTCTACCATTTCCTCATCCTCGTCCTCTATCTTAGTGATGGTGGCTACTCTTACGTTAACAGGGGGTTCTAGCATTAGACGCTCATTGGTGGGTGCATTGGTATTGGTCGATTGCTAGAGCTCATGGCCATCATACAGAGCCGCACTGATGGTGGGATCCTACTCTTCAGCTGTGGCAATTGAGATTATATGACTTTTTGGGACTCACCTGCTACCCTGGCAGCTTGCTTATAATCCTCCCCTTCATTTGAGAACAGTAGATTGATGGTGGCTAACACATGCATCCAATCCTACTCGTCGGGGCATGGGATATACTTTGTTAGTGGACCATAATAATTCCTAACTTTTGAGTCTCCTTTTTCAAGATAGTGGAGATGGTGTCTAGGTCGATCACCATGGTTTTCCAAGTATCCATCTTGACTCTTACAACCTCCACTCTATTGTCCAAGAACATGAGACCGTTGTTCCAATCTTCTATCACTCGTGCATTTTGTATCCAAGGTTGGTCTAGCAGGATGTCGTAGTCCACTCTCCTCATGACTATGAAGTTCACTAAGAACTGGACTTCCACTATCTTTAAGGGCTAGTCTTTTAGCATAAATGGTCTGACCTTCATTTCGTTAGCCAACGAGATATTAAACCTTGCAGTCTCCATAGGTGGGTTATCCCAAGCTTGTAGGACTACATGGATGAACACACTGACTCAAGCTCCCGTATCTACAATTCCCTTCCTTGTAATATCTCCTAATACATGCAAGACTGCATGCATCTCTATGCCTTCCAAAAGGCATTTACATGCAAAGACTTAGGCCTTGAGTTCAAGGTTAAGCTTGGTATGTGTGTTACTATGTCATGGTCATGCAAGTCCGTTACTCCAAGCTCGTCATGTCATTCTATCCACTGCTTCAACCCTTGCCATAGCATCGGGTTCTGCCTGAGCAGCTCTCCCAGAGAGGTAGGGTCATAAGGGCTGATATCAATGTCATGAGTAAGTTGCCATGTCGCCTACTTTTCATTAGGCTCTACGCTCTTTTGCCAGTGTTCTTGGGCAGTCTACCCACATGTGGCATCTAGGGTTTGTCCACCATGCGATGCTACATGGGGTGCCGATGCATCTCTTGATTTGAACTGAGTAGGCAAGACTAGTGTGCTCACACTAGAGAGCTCATCAATCTCATATTTGATAATGGGTTTTGCATCTTTTAGGTGCGCTTGGGCTTCTCTCACCTACTCCTTAACCTTATCCACTACCAATTGGTACCTCAGATCAGGATATTCTCCAACCTTAACACTTTTCTTTTTTGTTGTCTTAGGAGCAGATGTCTCTACTTTTGCGTTTGTGACTTGCTTCCCCTTTGGTAATGTGGTGACACTGTCCGTCTTAAGTGTAATCTTCGTCTTAGCCCTCTTTTTCCTTCTACGACTTTTCTTCCCTATTGAAGCTGTATCGAGGTTGCTAGGTCCTGGTAATAAAATACCAGTCCTTGCTTATGCTCGGGTCATGACATTCAGTGGAATTGGTGTGGCTTCACCAGCAAGTGTTTCAACTCCGAACAATCCCAATCGTACGGATATCACGATAGCCAAACTAGTGGAAGATTTCTGTCTGGGGCGCACTTGGCGAACAAGTGGGTGATCCTACACTTAAGGCATCTCAGGTCAGCCTTCGCTCGATCATCTTGCTCCCTTTCAGGGCATCAAGATGAGATCTGTCTTGGGTGATTGCAAGTTCAACATGCGATGGGTTCCTGGTTCTATCCTCCTAGACCTCCACCTCTTCCCCTACCCAACATCATCACCTGCACTGGTTTGAAATTCATCAAGATGGGATTTTCCTCTTCGTTGTACGAGACATAAGGTTTTACATATGCTTCGTCCTTGTTCAGCTCCTCTACATAATGTATCAAAGTATTGCTCAATGGATGGATCACGATGGGTCTAGGTATCCCTATGGGGTTGATGTCCATCCTAGGAACAACTAGCTTTGAATCATTGGATGCTGGGAGAGCTAGTGGAGCTTCCCTTCCAAAATATAGCGGTCTACTTCCTAGGTAGTAAGGCTGATGGTATGGTTGTGAGTACGGCAATTGCCTCAGTAATTGGCAATGCATTGCATTATAGCCAAACCTATGGCAATTGACACATGGTCTAGATCTAGGATCCATGCACTTGACCAGAAGGGTGGTTTCCTCCGCAATGCATGCACTACACATGAGGTTGTGCAGACCTTCTCATCATCTCTTAAAGCCTAGCCAACTCTAGCTTCACATTTGCCAACTCCTAGTTGACACTCTTTCCATTGTCTTGGGTGCTTTGATTGAATCTTTCACCAATGGTCATAGCCCTTTTTGAGATTCTAGAGATAGTGTTATCTCGAGTTATGGGTCTCGAGCTCCTCTCCTTAAGTAAGTCATCCACTCGTATGGCTTCTTCGAAGACCCTAGCTAGCACATCCCTTTGCAGGGTTAAGTTGCCCACCAAGGCCTTGTAAAGATCTTCGCTTCAGATCCTGCTTATGAATACCATGGAGACCGCTTGTTCACTAGGTCACTCTGCGACTGTGATTGTCTGAAAGAGACTCTGCAAGTAGGTGACGTAGTCTCGGGTATCCTCCTTGTCCTTTTGACTAACGTTCATCAACCTGATGATAAGGTTATCAAAGTATCCCGCCTCAAAGAATCCCTTGATAAAGAGACTCTTGAGGTTATTAAAGTCATTGCATTCGGCATTGTCTAGACTATTGTACCATGTCTGTCCTTTGTCTCCTAGGTAAAGTTTGAAAGCTTGTGCGCATTGAGCAACGTTCGTGAGGTCGTAAGCCTTGCATACTTGCTCAAAGTGCTCCACAAAGCTATATGATCATTATGGGGATGATACTTATTGAGTTGATTGCATTCTTGGATAACATATGATATTAAATGCTATATTTGTTACAAAGTCTATTGATATTAATTTTATAGAATGAGTTTCGTACTTGATATCTCTTCAAGTAAGAGAATAGCCTCTATGACTTCTATAAGATCTAGACTAGATTTCTCTACGATTGTGATATTGCATCGCCTTCCAAGCTTCTTATCCATATAACATACAAAGAGTCTAGAGTCAAAGTGTCTCAATGTGATGCATAAATTCTTACTAACAACATAAAACTTAAAGTAGTCTCATACAAGGAGGAGCCTTTAAAGAACTCTTGATTTTCATCTAGCCACATGATCCCTACTGTGGTTTGGGCGTACATGTTTCTTGAAGATAAAGCACTATAGAGCTTTGGACTTGTAGCTTCTTGTTAAGACAACACTAAACAATCCACCCAACTCCTCCACAATACAAGCATAATCCATGAGAGCATTGCTATTACTTAAGCTAACAATGGTTTGAATCAAATCAAATCAATCTCTATAGGCTAGGTACCATTTTGTTGTTTACCTCAAGAAATCATTTTTATTATGATATCTTAACTTAATGAAGTCTCACGATGCCTTTCTTGGCATCTCTCAAATAGCCAATTACCACATTCTATCGCTTGAGAAATAAAGTTACTTACTGCATGATACTATAGCATTGTTAGCAAGACATCCTTCACATTATCATTCAATCCCTAACAAAATTGGCCCTGTACGCTTTGATTTGGCCCGGTCATTCAATCCTGCCACATAAAACATTATCATTCAATCCTGCCACACAAAACATGTACGCTTTGATTTGGCCCGGTCAAAATTTTTAGGTGGACTAACCTTTTGCTCCGTCCTATAGCTAGAAGGGCGGCTATACAATGTCAAAGGGCCATAACCTTTGGACTTCACAATTTGAGTTATAAATGACAAATCATGCACTATTGTTTGGGTATTGAAGTCTAGCTGGAGATGAGAAAGACCTTCATTTCTCAGCAAAAGTATAGGGGAGATCTTGAAAGCATTTGACACATTCAATTTCAAGGAGATAGCTACATGTATGCAGATCATTAGAAAGTTATCCATTGAGGTACTTCGTACTCTCATCTATTTGTGCAAGAACATGGCCGATATCAATTTTGCTGTTTGGCCTTTTGAGTAGGTTCTCAAACAAGTCATGTGAGAACATTGGAACGTTGAGATGTGGGTGCTCCAGTTCCTGAAGGAAATTGAGACTGCAAGCCTCTCCCACTCCCCTTACCCTATAACTTTTGATTTGGAAGCCAAGTTCAAAGTTTACACCTGCAAAGAAATAGAAATTTCTGTAAAGGACTGTATGACAATGGGGAATTAATAGCTGTGCTAAGTGATTGTGATCGAGTTCATGCACCTTTGTATCATCTCTTGTTGTTCAGCTGAGTGTGTTTCTGCTGTCTGATGTTGCATCTGAAATCACATAATCTGACGTGTTTCAATTTAGCCAGTTGTGATTCACAATGACAGCCACCTCTGACCCTGTCTAGGCTGTTGGAAGAGAATGAGGCCGCTATTCCTAGGCAAAGCAGTCACATAGAAATGGTACTCACTTTGCCAGGAAACTGTCTCCAAGCAAGACTCCCAACACCCCCCGCCGCGCGCCCCCACCCCACTTTTTTTACTGCACAACAAGGTCTCCAGTCTTCTAAAAAAGACCACTATGTTGAGGACTTAACCCCTTGACTCCACAATCGACATCAAGGTCTACAGCATTTGCATTTCCCAGATTTGCATCTTACATCAGTTTCACATTTGGGACATCATGAGATCTGCCTACAGAGCTACTGCATTTTCAAAAGCCCTCTATCCTGCTTGGTTTTGAGCTTTCCAGTCTACATGTAACCCACGAAATATGTGTTTTAGCAGTTCTAGTCAGCACACAGCCCAAGTACACTTGCAATTTCTGCAGCAGAAAAAACTGCTTGCTCCAACTGTATAAGATCTTGGTCTATTGTCCTGTTCACTAAAACCACTTCATAACCAAGAGCACATTTTCGTCATGATTGAGCAGATTGTAATTCCAATAATAATGTGAACTGGGTTTCCCAAGGGATGGTGGACTGCCGAGGCTAATCCTTTTCATTGCTGTGATCTGCAATGCTTCAAGATTGTCCTTTTTCTTTTGGGTTAAACCTTGCTGCTTCTGCTGATCTGCTGTGATAATTACCAGGTCTGCATATGCTTTCATGCATTCTGCATTGAAAAACTACTAGTCAAACCAAAATCTTTATGTGTGACAAAGGTACTAGGATATTGCTTAGCCCCATCTTCTTCTGTACCTTGTGGGTCAAAATCAACACAAGATATCATGTTGATGCAAACAGTCTGAACGTGGATACAATCCATCTTATAGTGGAATATCTGATCTCTCTGACTGAGGCTCATGAGAAAGCTCATAGAATGATGGGAAAACTATTTGAACTGCTTAACTATTACAATGGGTGGAACCACTCTTCTGCCTGTAGCTCTTAGCTAGCCCCCTTGAAGAGATTAATATGGCTGGACTACTTATGTGGAGGGGCTGATTACCAGAGTTTGGGGTACTACCCCTTTAGCCAGAGTAATTTCCTTTAATGGTGGCTTGCCGCTCAAAAGCTCCCATCTAGGGATTGACTATCCAATTGGCCAGCTATCTCTTCTGTCCACATTTCTATTTAGAAGTTGAATCAGTGTTTTATTTGCTGTGGAACTGGCAAAAGATTGGGCCAATCTGGAGAAAGGTGCAGAATGGATTTTCAGAAATGCATTTGAAAGGATTCTATGGGTTTTTACCAATATAAGTAAAGTCAACAAGACGAATTTTTAAACCTTTCAGGGGAAAATGAGCCCTGCCTTTCTGAAGCCATTTGTGATGCTAGGAATTGAGAAGCTTTCAGATCTGTGCCATGCTTTGTGGCTAGTGCTCTTTGGCATATATGCAAATCGTTTCATGAGGTGGCCAAAATTTATGGGTTCATTTTGTGCCAATGCTTGTGGGAAGGTTGTGATTCTCAAGCTATCTAGCTCAGTCTGAGCTGTATTTTGCTGCTTGGTACGGCATTGTAAATGTAACTATTTAATATATGTAAGAAGCTGGGAATAGTTAGAATGCTAATAATATGCCATGTCACATAGACACTGGTATATAAGGAGAGAAGTTGTAATTTTTCATATCTTTTGGCAAATCAATACATCTTACAATCTTTCTCTCCCTTCTTGTTCCAAGCTTCCATGGCTTCTTCATCTTTCTTGTCTTTCTCTCTAATTTCTAGTCTTTCTCTCTCCTCGTCACTCTATTTCTCTCTCTCCCTGCACTCTTTCTCTCTCCTCTGCAGTCTTTCTCTCTCCTCTTTCTCTCTCCCTAGTTCTCTCTCTGACAAGTGGTATCAGAGCTTCAGTCTTTGATCCATTATTTTCTTCCATTTTCAGTCCTATTTTCCTATTTCAAAACCAATTTCAGACAAAAATGGTACAAGACAGTGACTAGTGGAGTGCTGCAGGACAACTACAGTTAGCAAGTGACTACATCTGGAGATATCCAAGGTCAGATATGGCAGATAAAGGCTTAAATGGCTGGACATCACCAAATTTTATGCAAAATTGAAGGTAACTAGGGTAAAGGATGGTTAACCGGGTTTAGTTACAGACTAAACTACAGTTACTTTTCAAAAGAGAGCTTCTCTTCTCTCTCCTTCAAGCTTTTGGCTGAAGCTTTCATGGTGGATGCCAAGATTTTCACAAATATCTCTCTCTATGCTGAACATCTCACTACTAAACCATGGGGCAAGGATTCTTTGTGTTCTAAGCTACAGGAGGAATACCAGGCTTGAGGATTACTGAGGAATATTGGCCAGGAAGCAGCCCGAAAAATGCCCCGAAAAATGCGCTGAATTCCCTGCTCAGCCTGCTCCACATTCTCAGTCATTGATCTCAGCTCTTAAAGGACTCATCAAGCACTTGATTGGCAACAATCTTCAGCCTCTGAAGCATCCTGATCAGTCATTCTCTTGCTCAAACCCTAATACACAGCAGGGCAGCCATAGCCACAGACATGGAAGCTCAAATTTCTCAAAATTTTGGACTTCCCCGACCTTCAAGGCTTCTCTAAAGCTGAATACAAGCTGGATAGACTTCAAGATTGAAGACATTGAAGAGATTTCAGCCCATGCATGTCAATGAAGCTCAAATGGAAGGATTATTTTGAGGCTTTTCATGAAGGAGCTTGAATCTTTGAGGTTCAAGTGTTCAAGCAAGGCTGGAGTATTGATTTTTCAAGGATTCCATTATATTGAAGCATGTATGGACTGATTTCATGGAGATTTCAAGCTTTATGATGGATTTATGATGGAGTATGAAGAACTTTTGCATCAACGGGGTTGAAGCTGACATCCATCATAATTTTCAAGCTTAATGGAGGTATTTTCCTTTTACTAATATCTGAAATCTCTCAATAATCCTATTGCTAATGGCTTTCCACTTGTTGATGAGAGGTTATTGATCAATTAATTCACTGGATTGATCAATAGATCAGAGAATAGTATTAATTTTCTTCAATCTCAGCCTATTTCATTGAATTCCTTTTGATTCAAACCATTACTCATCATAGGTATCATTTGATCAGCTTGATGCATAACCTTGATCTGTTTTGTTGAAATTTTTTCTTATCCAAGCTGAAATATTGTAAAAGGGTAAGTACTAGCAATCAGTGAGTCACTGAATTGCATAGGTGAACCCTTCTCCCATCTCAAGTTCTTTTATCTCAATCAATTGCATCTCATGAAAGGATGAATGAATATTTTTGGAATTGCATATCATGCTGCTTGCTTAGCACACTAGCCTTTGCCATGTTGATATTCCCACCGAGGAAAAAGGTGGATGCCGGGGGAGATAGTGGGACAAAAGAGAGGTGACCCTCCCTCACTATCGAAGATCCCGAAGGGGTGCAACCAACCGACCCGGGGGGAACTTTGCCCACCTCCCGGTGATTCGGAGCCCGTGTAGGGAGCCCGTCCTGCCGTTTTATCCCTCACACAGGTACAGCGAGTGGAGAATTGAAGATTGAAGACTTTCCAACGACTCAAGTACCTACTGGACTAAAACAGGGTAAAACAGGGAATTTACAGGTTACCCACAGGGTATTTACAGGTGGATAGAGGTACACCCTTTGTTACTGAAGCACAGGTGCAGGTACTACAGGGTACCCACAGGTCCTATATACCCCTTTGCAGGGTTTGGTAGCCATTTGAGGTTACTCTCTTACATTACAAGGTCAAAACAGGGCACTTACAGGTCTAAACAGGGTGCAGGACTGGACAGTTCAGACTCTGAAATTCAGTTACAGAATTTTCTGTCCTAAACCTGTTATAGCGTGCTATAGCTCATCTCGATGAGGGCATTGTTAGCTTCGATTCGCACAAAAAAGTTTTGCAATCGGAGTTTTCTAGCCAAAGTTATAGCCGTTTTACTGACAGGGGGTACTGCAGGACTGCACTAGTATGGCAGGACATAAAGGCAAAAATAAGGTCCAGGAGGACTATGCACAGCAAATCAGGGATTCCATGATGGATAGCGCACTTCAAGAGAACCCTGAAGAGCCTCAACAACAAGGAGAAATCAGTATACTCACTGATACCTTGTGTGCCCATGAATTGAGACATAGGGAACGACATGAGGCCATCTTGTCAAGAATGGAGCAGATGGTTCAATTTACTGATCAGACCAAGGCTTCTATTGATAAGTTGGTAGAATCCGACGAACAACTCATGGCACAAATTGCAAAATTTATGCAGTTGCAAATGGCATCAAAGGAAGTTAATGAGAAAGCTTGTTCAAACAGTGGCCCTTCAGTCTCACTTCAGCCATCTAACCAGAATGGTCATGGAAATGGGATCATTGGAAGAAGAGGCATTCCAAATAGTCAGTATGAAGTAGGAGAGGCTTCACAAAGGCATGATGACTATTTGGGCACTTTGAATGGAGCTAATACTCAAGCTTTTGGACTGCATACTCAGAATTCTAGGGGTGCTTTACCAACAGGAAGATTACATGGTAATTCTCAGCCACCTGTTGGAAGATTTCAGTCCCAATATGGAGGTTCTGTACTTGGAAATCCTGATCAGCCAGTTTTGGGACAGCAACCCTTCCATGATAGAGAATTCAAGGACAAAATTGTTTTATCCAAATTCAATGGCCAGTCATCTTCACCATCAGAATTAGAGGAATGGACCTCTAAGATGGAGTCTTATTTTGACATATTCCCTAAAACTGATGATATGAAGATACACTTTGCCTCCTTGCACTTAGAAGGATTTGCCCACACTTGGTGGAGGTATATCAAAAAAGAGAATGTACTTATTGAGAATTGGGAAGCTTTCAAGGCACTTATGGCTGAAGTCTTTGTTTCACCTCTTAAAAAAGAGAAGTTAGAATGAAGATGGTATGGTTTGGAACAAAGGGGCCTAAGTGTAAGAGAATATACAAACCAATTCCTCAACTTGATCATGTATGTGGAAAACATCAGTGATGAGGCCAAGTTACATAAGTTTATGTATGGTTTAGAACCATCCTTGTCAGCTGATGTTATGGCGCAAAATCCTACTTCACTTTTCAAGGCTATTGAGCTTGCAGAGCGCTATGGAAGAAAGTATAGGAAAGAGTCTTCATTTCAGCCAAGTTATGGACAGCCAAGGACTGTTTTAAAGCAAGGGCAAGTTGGTAACAATTATGGTAGCGCAATCATATGCCTAGTGGGAGCTTACGGATACCAACTTATCCTCCATTTAATACTTCTAGGCTTCAAAGCAATTTCAGGACAGCAAACAGTCCAAAGGTTGAATTTAAGCAAGGTGACAATAAGCCTAAGTCCACTTCAGCCATTACAAATTCCAAATCTATTCCCATGGATCTTTACAAGGAAAGAAAGGACAAGGGCTTATGCTTCAAATGCGGAGAAAAGTATACTCCTGACCATGCTTCAAAGTGTGTATATAAGAATGTCAAGCCAAAGCTTCAGAGTATGCTAGTCTTTGAGGACTTTGAAGATGACATAAATGAGGCTAATGTAGTGATAGACAATGCTGAAAATGAAGATTTTGAGGATGATGGTGGACAGGAGTACTTTTATGATCCATCTGACTCTTTTCCTTTTGATCCAAGCGGTGATATCCCATTTGATCCTGGTGGATTTTGTAATGAGTTGCCTGCTGCCACTAATTGTTCTATCTCTATGGATGCTTGGACGGGATCTAAGAACCCTAATACACTTCGTATGAAGGGAAGCATATGTGGAAAGCCAGTGTTCATCCTGATAGATAGTGGCAGTACCCACAGTTTTGTCAATAAATCCATTATGTACAAGTTGAATTGTCTTCCCACCGACTTACAACAGCCCATTAGAGTACAAGTGGCTAATGGTGAAGAGGAAATCAGCACTCAGATTTGCCCACAGGTTTCTTTGCAAATGGCTGAAAATTTTGAAGTCAAAGTAAACCTGATCACTTTGGAAATGGGGCCCATAGATATTGTACTTGGTTGTGATTGGTTGATGACCTTAGGCAGGATTACTATGGATTTCTCACAGTTATATATGGAGTTTTTCTCCAATGGACAGCTCATTCGTTTACAGGGAATCCCTAGTAGATCTCATTTTCAGCTTATCACCATTCAACAACTCAAGAAAGAGTACAAGAAGCGCTCACAGATATTTGTATTGCATTTGAACAAAGAAACACAGGATCAGCCCAATAATTCAGCAAACCATCCAGCCTTGACAGCTCTTCTTGAGGAGTATAGAGATTTATTTGAAGTACCTACTTCATTGCCTCCTAAGAGAGCGGTGGATCACCCCATTGATTTGGAACCCAACTCAAAGACAATCAATAAGCCACCTTACAAACTATCAAAATGTGAACGAGAGGAAGTAGCCAAGCAAATCAAAGAGCTTCTTGAAATGGGATTCATTGAACCCAGTTCTTCACCTTATGCATCCCCAGTCCTGTTAGTCAAAAAGAAAGATGGATCTTTCAGAATATGCATTGACTACAGGGATCTCAATAAGATAACAGTGAAGAACAGGTATCCTATACCCAGGATAGATGATTTGCTTGATGAGCTTAAGGGGGCTCGATTCTTCACGAAGATTGATTTGAGATCAGGGTATCATCAGATTCGCATGAGAGAGGGTGATGAAGTCAAGACTGCTTTTAGGACTGATCGTGGGCTCTACCATTTCTTGGGGATGCCATTCGGCCTTACAAATGCTCCAGCTACCTTTCAAAGCTTGATGAATAAGATTCTGCAACCTTTCCTCTTTCAGTTTGTCCTGGTGTTCTTTGACGACATTTTGATCTATAGCAAGACTTTACAGGATCATTTGTCGCATATGAGGAAGGTTTTTGATGTGTTGAGATATCATAGGCTTTTTGCTAAGGAGAAGAAGTGTTCTTTCATGCAGACTGAAGTGGAATACTTGGGACATATAGTTAGTGAAAAAGGAATACAGGCTGATCCCAAGAAGGTGCAATGCATAAAAGATTGGCCAACGCCTACTACTACTACCTCTCTTAGAGGATTTCTTGGTCTATCTTCATTCTATCGCAGATTTATAAAGCATTATGCGACAATTGCAGCCCCTTTAACTGACAGGTTGAAGAAAGAGGCTTTCTTTTGGGATGCTCTTGCAGATAGCAGCTTCAACCAGTTAAAGGAATTACTTACCTCTGCTCCTATTCTTGTATGCCCGGATTTCTCTAAAGAGTTTACTATACAGTGTGATACTAGTGGCCGTGGCATTGGGGCTGTTTTGCTTCAGGAGCATGGAGTAATTGCATTTGAAAGCCGTAAGCTTACTGATAAGGAGATGGCCATGAATGTTTATGACCAGAAAATGTTGGCTATTCTGCATGCAATTAAGAAATGGCACCATTACTTATATGGCAGCCGGTTCAGAGTA
Source organism: Lygodium microphyllum (assembly GCF_053477565.2). NCBI lineage: Eukaryota > Viridiplantae > Streptophyta > Polypodiopsida > Schizaeales > Lygodiaceae > Lygodium > Lygodium microphyllum. The sequence goes on along the minus strand of NC_141150.1, from coordinate 144,608,013 downwards.
CATAGTGATCATCGGGTACTCAAGTATTTCCTTACTCAGTCAAATCTCACTCCAAAGCAAAGACGATGGGTAGCAACATTACAAAATTATGATTTTGATATCACTCATACAAGGGGCAAAGATAACATAGTGGCTGATTCTCTTTCTCGTATGTGGGCCTGCAAAGTATCAGCCATGACAGAATTACATAGTGATTGGATTGAAGAGCTACAAGAAGCATATCTCTTAGATGAGGAATTCAGCCAAATCTTTCAGAAATTACAGCAAGGTCTTATGGAAGAAAACTCACATTACCAGCTTAAAAATGGTCTTATTTGGTGGAAGGGCAAGATTGTTATTCCCTCTACTTCTTCTTTCAAGCGAAAAATTATGGAGGAGTTGCATTCTTCACCTTTAGCTGGACATTTGGGAGTTTTCAAGACTTATGACAGGATTAGCAAGAGCTTTTATTGGAAAGGACTGTGGAAAGATGTCAAGGACTTCGTTATGAAGTTTATGCCTTGTCAGCAAAATAAGGATAGCACCCATAAGCCAGGAGGTTTGTTGCAGCCATTGCCTATTCCTACGGGTAAATGGACTCATATTACTATGGACTTTATCACTTGCTTACCTACTACCAAGAAGGGGTGGAATAGTATTTATGTGGTGGTTGACAGACTCACTAAAGCAGCTTATTTTATCCCAACAAAAATTTAGTTTACTGCTTCTCAAGTGGCCAACCAGTTTATGGAGCATATTTTCAGATTACATGGATTACCGCAGGTGATTGTCCATGATAGGGACTCAAAGTTTATGAGTAACTTTTGGCAAGCGGTATTTACATCTATGGGTACTAAGTTGGCTTCATCTACGGCTTATCATCCCCAAACTGATGGACAGACAGAGAGAGTTAATAAATGGTTGGAGACTTATCTTCGTCATTTTTGCTATGATGTCCAAACTTCATGGGATTCTTGGTTACACTTGGCTGAGTTTGCTTATAACAATTCCACTCATGAGAGCATAGGAGTTTCACCCTTTGAGGCTTTGTATGGTTACAAGGTGCCCTTGCCCACAGTCATTTTTAATGACAAGATCAACCCTCATGGGAAGGAAGAGTTGGAAAGAATGCAAACCCTTCTTCAGCAATGCAAGGTGAATCTAAGGAAGGCTCAAGATCAGATGAAGATGTATGCTGATGAGAAGAGGAGGCCTTTAGAGTTCCAGGAAGGAGAGCTAGTTTTATTGAAGGTGCCCAAATCTAAATACTCTCCAATCCCTATTATGGTGATCTAGTGGATTTAGTTGATGAGCTGCCACCTATTGATGAAGATGGTCTTGTTCAGTACATCCCAGAGGCTGTTATAGGTCAGCGCGAAAAGAAGCTTCGATCACGTTCTATTGTGGAATATTTGATTAAATGGAGAGGTTTACCCTCTGAAGAGGCTTCTTGGAGACCTGATTCAATATTGGATGAGTATCCATACTTGAGGGATACATTGGTGGCTGAAGCCTATTGCTTATGGAGCTAGTATTGATGCAGACTGGTTCAGGACAGCACGCTGTTTTAGAACAGTTTTTGTCGTACTTCATTTTCAGAATTGAGCTATCTACATGAGCTTAAAGTACTCTTCAAGAGCTTCGTTTTGATATGTGGTACATCTCATTTGGACACTTCTATCAAAAGTTATGGCAGATTTAGTCCAGCAGGGACTGTTATTTCAGCAAGCTGTCTACTTTCTTCTGGAACTATTTGTTGAAGATTCTATCGCTCCATTTGCTTCTGAAGTTCTTCAAATCATGTATATATTTGGGTCCTCTTTCTGTTCTTCAAATTCAGCCCTTGTAATGATAATTTTTCATTCATTTCCCATTTGTAAAGCTGTAAAACAGAGTAGTACTCTGTTCTATCCATCTCTTCTTTAGTTCTTTCTAGATTTGTTTTTTAGGGCAAAAACTTTTGGGAAGGGATGGATTGTAAGAAGCTGGGAATAGTTAGAATGCTAATAATATGCCATGTCACATAGACACTGGTATATAATGAGAGAAGTTGTAATTTTTCATATCTTTTGGCAAATCAATACATCTTACAATCTTTCTCTCCCTTCTTGTTCCAAGCTTCCATGGCTTCTTCATCTTTCTTGTCTTTCTCTCTCCAATTCTAGTCTTTCTCTCTCCTCGTCACTCTATTTCTCTCTCTCCCTGCAGTCTTTCTCTCTCCTCTGCAGTCTTTCTCTCTCCTCTTTCTCTCTCCCTAGTTCTCTCTCTGACAATATATCATTAACCCGTTACAAAAAATAAATGCAAAACCATATGTAAGAGGAATATATACCCCCTAACTTTCTAAACGATGGGGCACTCTTCTAAATTTTCATTTGCAAACTAGGGAGGTTGCTCAAGCATCAAACAAACAATTCTAACAAACTTCACAAACACAATGATCGGGCATATGAACCCGCATCATATGTTGTGTGGTAGTGGATGGCCATGTGGAATTTTCTAGAATGGATTTAGAAGTCGTGATCATATCTCTCTTTTACATGACATCCACAACCCCTCACGTGTACCAAGAGAGCAAGTGCTTAAGTGGTGAACAATTTTCCACAACAGATTCAGAAATTGTGACCATATGTGTTTTACTTTGGCATCCACATTGACAATGTTGCTTGAATGTCTACTACATGTAAACTCAAGTATCTATCAAGAACACATTATCCAAGTAACCTTTGCAAGATTGTATAGGTCCTTTAGGTGATAATATGTTATATTGTCCTCATAGAAATGTACAAAGACAATGGGCATTCACATCGACAATGTTTCTCAAATGTTTTACTACACAAACTCAATTTACGTTTTTCTACCATAGTTTTTTGGATAAGAAATAACCTTCACAAGACTGTGAAGATCCTTTAAGTATGTGAATACCTCATAATGTCCTTATAAGAATGTACAAGTACTATGTTTCCGCACTATCTTCTCAATTACATGCAATATAAGAATGTTACACTATACAATTGCCATGTTATGAATGCTACAATTATTTAAGCATTGACTTGTGGATGGAGCTTCTATTAGTTGATAAGTCAACATTTGGCACAACAGCAACGCCACCATCAATGCCATTTGACAAAATGTGCTGCTTAATGCCACCACCACTTGTAGGTCTGCAAAACCAACATAGAGAGGAAAAAGTGTTCAATCTGAAAGGCATCCAACAATTAGTGCAAGACCACACAAAAACACTAGCTTAGAGCAATAGATATAACATGTGGAAAGAAATGTAGTTATGAGTCCGTGTACAATTCATCAAACACTGCTACATTAGACTTTCTTATAGAGCAAATTTGTGTACATATTATATACTTGTCTAGAGGGAAAGGCTACATGGTTTTGACCAATCTAGAGAGTTTTCCAAACAAGAATATGCCACCTTGCCCATTCCTCAAAGAGATTGCCACAACTTTCTTTGGTGGACACACATACACACATTCATGGAAAACTTGAAATTGCAAAAGAAAAAAAAGATATTGAACTTACATGCCGACAAGAACCTTAATTGAGTCATATGCAAACCATTGCATTGCGACCACTGGACCAACCAACATGATCCGAAGTGGCAAACTTCTTGTGAAGAGCCCTCGCAACCCAATGCCCTTAATAGCCTATGGAAAAAACACAAAACAACCACTAAAGCCACTTTCTTGTTTCAGTGAAACGTGTATGAAAGCTGAATACCTATCACAATTATTTCAATGGAAAAAGAGTTTATTGGGTCTTGATTCTCTTATTCGAGGTCTAAAGGAGATTATACTATACTCATGTAAAAGAGTTTATTGGGTCTTTATTCTCTTATTCAAGGTTTAAAGGAGATATTACTATACTCATGTTTGCACTTAAAAGTAGTAGAGTAAACCATACTCTGTTTATTTGAAGGCCATCTCAAGTATTTAAAGGTCTTTGCTTGCTTGGTCATGGCTACGAGTGCCTTGCGCACACAGATTTAAATCCACAAAGCTTGAAGGGAAAAGCAACGACATTCTTAAATGACATCATGTTAACTGCACAAAACACAACAGTTCTCAAAAAAATCTCTACTTGGAGTAAGATATTAGCTACTGCTCCTACCATTGTGTTTGAGTTAGCTTCAGACCAAAAATGTTTTGGCATATAATTTTCAACCATCAACGCTTGTGCAACTTCTACAATATGCCTATTTTTTCTTTCCGCGACCCCATTTTGCTGTGGGATATGCCTGCAAGTAAACTGTCCCTTTATCCCACGAGACATCAAGAAGCAACTAGACTCATTAGAGCGGTATACTCCCTCTCCATCTAATCTCAAGCACTTAACTTTTAAGCCTGTTTCTGTTTCAACAACAATCTCGAAAGTTTTGAAGTGCTCAAATACATCACTCTTTTCCCTTATGAAAATATCCCCAGCTTCCTTCAACAATCATCGATAAATGTGACAAAATATTTATTACCACCAAGAGATACGTTATATGTAGACCCCAAAATATTTATATGCACAACATCAAGTATATTTCTTCTCATATCTTTGTTAAGCGAAAAAGGTTGTCTGGCCTACTTACCAAACTAACATGCTTTACACACTTTGTGAAATTCTACAACTCTAGAAGCATACAATCTTGTAACTAATCCTTTGGATTGCATTAATTTTATACTTTACACATTGACAAGTCCGATACGTTTATGTCATATTTCAATGTCTGCGATCACTCCTTTCTCTGTAGGATACATAGCAACATTCATAGCAAAAATTCCAACATCTAAAGTGAACGTACGGCCAACTCTACTTCCTTTTACGACCAACTTATACTTATCATTAAAGTCTTCTACAAAACAACCTTTTGCATTAAATTGAACCTACAGCCCTTGCTCTACCATTTGAGTAATACATCTGATAGACTCTTTGTCTGGCCATCGTGCAAGGACAAGAAAACCTTTTCAATGTGTAAAATTGGGTGGCATGAATCATCATCCGTTTGCACATAACATGGGTTCTATAAGTTCCGCATCTCTTCAAACCATTCAGCATGACTGGTCATATGATTAGATGCACCTGAATCGACGTACCATATATCATCATGTGTCCCCTTTCCTGTAACAACATTCATCATATGTTGCATAGTAAACAAATGCTCATTTTTGTCTTCATTCTGTTGTGAAGACGATACATAGTTTCATTGTTGCAATTTACCACTATGGATATCATCCTTCTTAGCATAACAATGAAATAAGGACAAACAATAGCAAAATTTTTAGAACTTATATTCTGCCATCCACCTCTTCCTCTAGGGCTCCCCCTGCCTCTAAAGTTTTCACGGCCTCCTGAAACTTGCATTTCACCAAATTGTTGATTTAACGTGTTTTGTTGGTTATCACCAATATGTCCCATACCATGGCCTCTTGAAGAGGATCTACCACATCCCCTTTCTAAACTTGAGTAAAATGCTTGGACTTGTTCACCATTTCTTTTAGGTGAGTCACCCGGCATATTGATCTCTTTGATAATCATGAGAGATACCAACTCATCAAAATTAGGAAATCGCTTTCATATATATACACAAGTGATAAATTATTTTCAAGCCTTCTCATTATTAAGGCCACCCAAAGTAGATGAAATGAAATCATCATTATCAAACATTGCATCAATTGCTACCAAAGCATCTGCAATGCTCCCCACCTTCAAAACATACTCATTGACAGATACTTTCTCTTTCTTCAAAGTATTTAACTCTTACTTGAGTTGAATATTCTGTGCCTTTGTATTTGATGAAAACATGTTCTAAAAAATTATCCAAGCTGCATGTGAAGTTTTTGCATTCTTGATATGCCCTAGCATAATATTATCAATGATTGCAAATAGCCAATATATCACATTTTTGTCCTTTGTATTCCATTCTTTTCACACCTTTAATTCATCTACAATTACACGGTTACTCAGCTCTAGCTCATTTTCTTCACCTAAAACAAACTCATAAAGGCTCTTTCCAATAAGGAAGTGCATCACACTGAACTTTCATGATGGGTAGTTATTATTGTCCAGCTTCTCAATAATGGAATTTCCACTGTTTTTTACTATTATCACAAAAATAATATAAAATAGCAAACAAGTCTTCTGCAATCTTTCACAACAAGTGCACAACAATACACAAAGCAACCTTTTTCATTGATCGCTCAACAACATATATAATCTACAACCTGTTTGCAAACAAAACTTATGTTTGCTTCTTGGCAAATCCCTTAAGACTTACAGAGTTGAAATCTATAACCTCTGGACCCACTTTCTGCCGACACAACTGAAATTGCAGTATGCTCTAAAACTATTGTCCACAACCTTGCGTATCTAAAACGGGGCTCGAAACGGTCTCACATGACCAAAAAGCCTGTAAGACAGTCCTAAAGGGCTAATCTGCAAAATATACATTGCTCTACTCACACACCAAATCTCACAACATTCTAAGATTTTCACTCTGCCATGCTTCCAGTGCCTCCATAGGCACTATCCAAAAGAAAGAGTGGAAGAATGAAAAAGTTTATTACCTGTTGCTTGCTTGCTTGAATCCTTGCTTCTTCTCCTTCACTTCAATCTTCAAAACCAGCCTCTGGAGCTAAATTTGTTTTGCAAGGATCAAGGTGAAGGCCGATTCCCCAAGCAAACCAAGGGGCAAATTGGTTTGAAGGCTTGCTGGTCATTTTGATAGCAAGTACCACTTGGACTAGTGGAGGAGATTGTTGAATCTCAGTTTTACTCCATCCATTTGCAATTTAAAAATACCAAAAGGGGCACCAATTTTGGGGTCAACAAGCTATCCAATGTCCAATTTACGTGAATTATTTACTTGCTGTAATTATTGTTAAGCTAGGTCATTACCACCCTATCCGAGGAGGAAGGCTGATTTCACTTACTAGATAGGCGACATATTTCAGATCTAGGCATGGCACATGCACATTACCAAGTAGGATGGATACTTTCCATGCATTTCACAGCAGGTTGGCCACTATTTTATCCAGGCAACACCTTTTATTGGCAAGTTGGCTGCATTGCAGAATTTGTCTAGTCCAAGCGGTATTACTGCTGGTTGGCAAGTCTTGGGCATTGTTGGCTCTATATAACCTCACTCTCCACCTTTCCCACTATCATGCTTTCAGTCTTCTTGCAACCGATCATGATTGTATCATCCTGTTGATCATAGCTCTTTCTCTTCCCAACCTCAACATGATTCAATGCTATCCTCCTTTGCATGCGAAGCTAGTAGAGAAGAAGAGAAATGCAAGAAGACAATAAAGAGCTTGTTCCCTTAGTCCCTCACTCAACACACCTCTCACACACTCTCTCTCTCTCATTCACCTTCAATAATGGAAGCAAGATGATAGAATAGAAGAAGTGAATAAAAAACTTCAATAGTTGCACTGATAGAGCTTCCACAACATGGATGTACCAAAAGGGTAATTATAATTGAGACCTCCTACCCTTATACAGATACAAATTAGGGTTAGGTTGCTTCTCTAGGACAGTGCACCGTTTTAGGGTTAGGATTTGTGCCCCACTTTGTGTTTTAGGGTTTCCACCACTATAAATTAGGATTTGCGCCCTCTTTTGGGTATCCTACCTCCTTTGTGGGATCCAGGCTGGTTAAACCAGATCGTGTTCCAACCTGCATTTATCCTCTTCCTACTATTGTCGGCTATTGGCGTCATCAGCAGACCCTGCTGCATTCGCTGTACCAGCACTGCCATGACTCAGCCAGATCTGCGTTTTGTTGTTCCAGCCTGTTGCCCAATTGCCATGTCATCATATGATCAGCATTTTGCTGATTCTACCCCTGACTACTTCATTAAACACTGATCTAGCCTCTATTGAGCTGCATTTTCTGCCTAACATCTCCAAAGGCTGTCTACTATGTTTTGAGATCTATCAAAGTCCAACACTCTCTCCTGCTCATGTTGTCTGCCTTGGCCCTTGAGACATGAGAGTTCGAGGGTGAATATTTCACCTTTGCATAGTGTATTTGCTGCATTCAGCATTGTACATATATTCATTCATCATTCATTCACTATCTTCTTCAGTGTTCATTGTCCGTGAGTTACCATAACCCTAACTATGTTCTTTATCAATTTGTGCTTTGTCATATGATTGTGTTTATTATCTAGAGACAACATTTCTTTACATGGGATTAGAGCAAGGTCCTTAGAGAGCTGAAGATCCTCTTCATCAATGAAGACAAAGAAATGTTGCGCTATCAATAACACACTCAGATTCCAAAAACTTTATTTTTGGTTGTGCCATCCGAAGGACACCACTATCTTCTCCCTCCCTTTCCAAGTTTTCCACATCGATGCTATGGCTTCTCCAAAGACAAAAGCGCGGACCAGTGGGTGCTCCTACTATGGCAAGAATGGTCACTCTACCAAAGATTGTCATTATCAACCTTTGCTCCCTCCAGTTTCAGAGAGGGTCCCTACTCATCGTGCCGTCCTTCGCACATCTTGACAAAAAACCTTTGCCTTCTTCCTCTTACCTTGTAAGGGGTGGTTGACATCATGCTATCATCTCACTTATTGATCTCACCTATTGTCAACCACCCCTTTCTCTTCCCTCGGAAGGGGTGGTTGACATCACACTGCCATCTCGCCTATTGATATCCAAGAATTGCAATTTTTACCTCATTCAAGGCCTTCGATGTTTCAACCATAACTTAGGGGTTAGGTCCTCATATTCTCACCAGAATAGAATGTGGACCTAGTGGGTTCTCTCTCGAGGTCAAGCTTAAGGCATGCCTATGCAACTTGGTCAACATTGGAGTCCTCTCCCGAGATTGAGTTCCAAGCACTACGAGCTCATCTTGTTTGTTGTTCTTTTTTACACGTTTCCTTTTAGGTGGATTACTTGGATTACTGAGTACCAAGTCTCTCTCTCACTTCTATCAAGGCACCTTTTCTAGGCTTTAGAGGGGGTGTCAAGAAACCCAGGTCATTAATTTTATTATTTCCTATTTAGGTTTCCATTTACAGCCGCCAAAAGGCTTTATTTGTATCATGTATTAGTGTTTGGCTGCCACCTGAGAGAGTGGAGGTGCCATCCTAAACACTTTAATGACTCATGTGCCCATAAATAAGACATGGGCATCCATCACTCTATACCTCATTCTTCAGCCAGCCTCCCTTGTCATCAACTGTTGATCTCCATCTCTGCAATGCCTAGGTGGATGCTCCCTAGTGGGAGTGGCCCGTGGTGCCTTCTAGACCTATTTGTGTTGAGAAACCACTTCTTCCATTCACACAGTTCATTTAGGGTTTCACACAAACAGCCCCAAAAAGAGCTGGTGTCCACATTTTGGTCACTTTTTTAGTGGGTACCCACATAGTGGTGCGCCACCCTAGACAGTTTATTCCTATAAATAGGCAATCACTTCATTCACTCTTCACTCGTTCTTCACTCCTCTTCCTCCGTCATCAGACACCCTTCACTTTTCTCACCAACCCCTTCCACTACCCTCACACCCCTTCAAGAGGACATTGCGGTTCGTAGCTCGTGGCTACTTTCATCCTTCTTCTGCTCCAAGCACCATATTCTAGTATCATGCCTTGCATTTGGGGCATCTTCCACCTGGCATCACTATCATCTGATTGGCATTAGCACCCTTCATCAAGATCCACCTTCACCTGCGTTTTTCAATGTGGAGATCTTCTCCTTGCCTGGCGTCGTCATCTCCAGCTTGGCGTCAACATCCTAGCCTTTGGCAACAGTCTACATCACCGAGCCTCAAACATTTCATCACTTGTCTATCATAAGGGCTGTTGGGATTTTCTTTTTGCAGCCTCGCTTCTCCTCCATCACTTAACATTATTCATCTATCACAGGGGTTGTTGGGACCTACTTTTTTGCAGCCTGGCTCCTCTTCCATTACTTGCCGTTACACGTATCTCACAAAGGCTGCTCGGATCTACGTTTTTGCAGCCTCGCTCATCCTCCATCATTTGGCCTCATCATTATTCACTTGGCATCAATATCTGGGCTGCTCTTGCGTTTGACGATTCCGACACTTTGGGATTTGCGTTTTGCCGCCTGGTTCACTCCTCGGCATTAGAGGACTGCCATTCGCTCCCTCGACAAATGGTGATCATCTTCCACATCTCCGATGGCATCAGAGGACTGCGGTTCGCTCCCTCAATAGCTTCCCTTCACCTTTGAGTGATTAACTTGGTAGCCCACTACCCGAAGGACTGCACTTCACTCCCTTCACTGTGCAGATTTCCCACAGGTGCTACTGCTGCCTGATTCAAACAAGACAATGCAGTTATCTTTTGAGCTTCAGCTCTGCTGTATCAACTTTTCTTCTCATAGCATGATTCAATGCATCATTGCCGTGTTCTTGTGTTTCTGAGTTTCTCTTCTCTCTCTATGTTTGCCGTATACGTGTTGTGTTACTCTCTACAAACCCTACTATCTCTCTGCACTATCGTTTATTTTGGCATAGTGTCAAAGCATACCTATTATTTTTGACATGGTATCAAAGCGCAGGAGCTCAGAGAGCTAAAGACCTTTTCATTAGAGAAGACAAAGACAGGTTGCAAGTTTGGCATCATCTACTGAGTTCCCCCTTCATTTCCAATGCACTGCTAGGAGACAAAGATACCATTCTCTTCCTCTCCCACCCATCCTCTCTTTTATAGATTGATACTTCGGTGCTATGACTTCTTTCCAGGAAAATGGACAGACCATTGGGTGCCCCTTTTCTGGCATCATCAGAACCCCCACTAATACTTGCCGCAATGAACCTTTGCTTTCCACCCCGCCGGGGTATATGCATCTTCCCCTCGACACTCGTTGTGCCACCTCTCTCTTTTGGGCCACAAAGTCCTATTCTACATCCGCTTTCAAAATTTTATGCTCAAGGCAATAAGACGCAATCGATGTGCTCTAAGCACTTTTGAGCCACAGGAGAATCAACTGGTACCACGGCCTTCTCGCGACCACCGCAATGCGCTACAGAGATTGCTTCTAATTCTTCTAGGTTTTCAAAAATGACACCTCAACAACCCGTGGTTGTGCAGTCCGCTCCCCCAAGAGATAGTGACTATTGGCTACTGTCCCCTCCGCAATGCGCTCCTTTGCGAGATAGTGGTTGTTTGACCCCTTCTATTACTTCGACTCCGCAATACGCTCCACTGAGAGACCATGATTGTTGCCCACTCTTGGCTCCAACCTGAGCCTCCCTTTTCCCCACCCTCGACTACTCAGGTTCGAGGAGCTCTTCAATATCTTTGACACCCCAGATACCTTCTTTTACATGACCAACGGCACTTCCTTTGTCACTAGATGATTCGGAGTCCGTGATCCACGAGTTTTTAGATTCCCTCTCTCTCATAGAGGGGGATTTAGAGGGGGCTGGCTAGACTCTCTTCGCCCTCAAAGGGGGCGCTTTCACCTCCACCCTCAGGGGAAGCACCTCCTCATCATGCAATTCATCACCTACCACTTACTCTTTTGGGATGGCTGTCCTCGGGCAATCATTTCTCCTCCTAATACCCAGGATCTTTAGGTACCGCCTAGATCGGGGCCTTGGAGATTTAGCCGCCCACAACTTGGTGACGAGGCCTTTGACTTCCTTCTAGCATGGAGTTACAGAGCTAGTGGCTTCTCTCTTGAGGTGGAGTTAGGGTCTACAAGTCATCCCATCTACTATTTCTTACTATAGGTTACCTTTCAGGTGGAAATCTTGGATCTCCGAGATCCTGTTCTTCTTCGTCGTATCTATCTATCTTCACTCCTCTTTCTTCATCCCTTTTTGGGCCTTAGAGGGGGTGTTGAGAAACCACTTTTTCAATTCACACACTTCATTTAGGGTTTCGCACAGACAGCCCCAAAAAGAGCCGGTGTCCACATTTTGGCCACTTTTTCAGTGGGCACCCACACAGCAGTGCACCACCCTAGACAGTTTATGCCTATAAATAGGTAGTTGCTTCATTCATTTTTCACTCCAAACACCCCATCACTCTTTCTTCAATCATTCTTCACCCCTCTTTCTCTATCATCAAACACCCTTCACTTCTCTTGCAAACATCTTCTATTATCCTCATACCCCTTCAAGAGGACATTGCAGTTCGTGGCTCGTGGTTGCTTTCATCCTTCTTCTGCTTCAGGTGCATTGTTCTAGCATCAGGCCTTGCCTTTGGGGCATCTTCTACCTAGCGTCACCATCATCTGCTTGGTGTTCATACCCTTTTCCATCACGCTCCACCTTCACCTGCGTTTTTCAATGTGGAGATATTCTCCTTGCCTGGCATCATCATCTCCAACCGGTGTCAACATCCTAGCCTTTGGCAACAGTCTACATCACCGAGCGTCAGTGATTTCATCACTCATCTATCACAAGGGATATTAAAACTTGCATTTTTGCAACTTGGCTTCTCCTCTATCACCTAGCATCATTCGTCTACACAAGGGCTATTGGGACCTGCGTTTTTGCAACCTAGCTTCTCCTCCATCACCTGGTATCACGCGTTTATCATAAAGACTATTGGGACCTACGTTTTTGCAACTCAGCTCATCCTCCATCTGGTGTCATCATTATTCACGTGGTGTCAGCATCTAGGCTGCTCTCCCTGCGTTTGATAGCTCCGACACTCTAGGATTTGCATTTTGCTACCCAAGTCACTCCCCGACATCAAAGGACTCCCGTTCACTCCCTCGACAACAACAATTGGTGATCATCTTCCACATCTTTGATGGCATCAAAGGACTGCAATTCACTTCCTTGACAGCTAATCTTCACCTTCGAGTGACTACTTCAATAGCCCACTACCCAAAGGACTGCGTTCCACTCCCTTCACTATGTAGATTTTCCACAAGTGCTGCCACTCGATTCAAACAGGACAGTGCACTTATCTTTTGAGCTTCAGCTCCGCTGTATCAGCTTTTCTTCTCATAGCATATTCAATGCATCATCATTGTGTTCTTCTTGTGTTTCTACTCTTTGTATTAGCCATATACACTCTATGTTACTCTCTACAAATTCTACTGTCTCTATACAGAGTTGCTTATTTTGACATGGTATTAGAGCATACCTGTTATTTTTGACAGTTTGTTGTTGTCCATGCCATCTAGAGTTGCACCAAGTCAGCTGGATGGCAGGTTCACCATGTTTGGAGATTACTGCCCACCTGCGTTTTCCTCACCATCAACTATCCATCCCCTATTGATTGCAACCTCAACCTATGTAAACGTCCCAAACAACACAGTATACTCAACAATTACAATATTCATTTGTCTTCAAGAGTTTATATGTCAAGAAATGAAGAAAATAAACACTCAAAGCTGAATACAACAATTTGCAACCATGAAAATGTAAAAGTAATGGATAATCCAAGGAAATGAGTCCATCTCCATCAAGGAGACAAATCCATAGCCCTAAAAGTAGTTGATAAAAAAGCCCAACGCCTTCCCAGGGCGTAGTGGAACAAAAGAAAAGTCTTGTTCTACTTAAAGACAAAGAAAAAGATCCCATCAAAGCCCATCCTCTTTTTCAAAGTCATTTGGTGCCTTTTTTGATGGACCCTCATCAAGCAATGAAGAGTCATACCCTCCTCGAGCCCTTTTTCTATTTTAAGGACAAGAACCAAGCCATATCAATGTAAAGCTGATCAACAGTAGAGAAGGGTTGATTTTTTCTCTTTCTATTCTCATCTTGTAAAGAAATTAGTTTTCTTTTTTATTTGCATAGTAAGTGATGCATGTGTACATGTACATCTTTTCATCATCTTGTGAGACTAAGAACTACTCCTCGCTCTCATTGATTGTAACTGAGCTATTACCTAAAGGGCTTGGGTTGAGGAGGTATAAATTCCTTTGACAGGGCCTTTTTTTTTTGGGGCGGGGGGATTTTCCCATCTTTAATTCTCAATCTTGTCTCTCAAGCACAATAGGCTAGGGCCCTTTAGTGCCACCTCCACAGTTGAGAGGGGGTCATTCTCCACCCCAATGGAGTAGATCCACTATTCATATGGCGGCACGACCGTCTACCCCCACTTCACTAGAGGAGTCATTCAATTGGTCCGCCCATGCCACTACTTTGAACTTCGGTCCTCAAGTACTCCTTGTCTCCCTTGAGGATAGACTTGATGAATCCGCTTCTATTTCTAAGTTATCCTCTACATTGAACATGCGACCAAAAATAGTTGAGTCCAATAAATAGACACAAAATATGCTATATATAACAGTTGGTCAACCAACATTAAATGCTGCTAGCCAACTAGCATAAAAATGCTATAAATGCCACACAAATAACCACAATAAAATGCCTAAAATAATGACAAGTGTGCCCATCCCATCAAGCATGCACAGAATCACACATGAGCTAACAATCTTGCTAATATCCTCTCTCAGATCATGGGTGATCTAGTACAATACAATGATACAATGATAATGACTCATCACAGTCCATATAACATATAACCACCACAGTAAATTTGATACCCAAAGCAGTGGGTGATCAAGCCACCACCAAGGTGCCTCGGAGAGAACTTGAGGTCGATGTCGATCGTATTGGCTCCTGAAAATAGAGAAGATCCATAGCATATCTCTGCGTCTATCATCAATGTCGTTTAGTAGCATACAAGACCATTCGATCAAAAATGCCTCCGAACATACGTGACCATGGATTCCCCACCTTTGGCTAGACTGCCAAAATGTCCCCTCAAGTGAGCTCAAAAGTAGAAGCTAAGCCCCCTCTTTGTCAAATAACAACCCATCAAGAACCTGGATGTCAGCAGTGGAAGCATAGACAAGAGTTGAAATAAATTATTGAACACAAGACAAAAGAGAAGGATAATAGAAAAACACTACAAAGAAAGAGAACTCAGAGATGTGCTCAAGAAAAGGAATCCATATACCAAACACGAGAGAGTCGTGTACAACAGTAAGTCACTAGCTGCGTGGGCACTAGCACCGGCTCCTCTCTTACAGAAGTCCACCTGAAGAATGATGATGACTATATGTATGGAGGATAGTACCATTCCAACAAGATGTGCCTCTGGAAGGGAAAATTGCATGTGTCAAAGCTAGTCCTGTACTTGTGTAACATGGAGCCAAAAGGATTAAGTGGTGTCCTTAGACTCAAACTTCATCTGCTAAAGCTGGCCATGAAGGGTCACTACACACATGGTGGAAAGTGCCTTGTACAACATCTGAAGCTTCGACCATACTTCTAGAGATATCTTGCAAAAGGTAACCACCAATAGGACTTCTTTAGAAATACATCCAAATCCCATGTAAGCAGAGTTTCCTCATGGTTGCCCTCATCAAAATCTTCAAGAAGAGAAAAAAGACGCTAAGGCTGAGGCAGAATTGTCCACCTCCAACGGACGGATCAACTCGTTCGACCCATCCGCCACGTCCCGGTCCTGTTTGGACCTGTCCGGTTTGGTCCCCATCAAACTACCTGACTGCGCCCTATCTCCCCATACGCTTGCGGCCAATAAATGGTCACTTTTTTTGACCGTTTTTCCCCTTTTTTTTCAGCGCTTTCTTTTCTTCTTTTCTTTCTTCTTTCTCTCTTGAATCTTCTCTATTCTTCTTTTCTTTCTCTATTCTTTCCTTTCTCTCACACAAAGACTCCAGAGAAAAGTTCAAAGATCAAACTAACAAGTTTAAAAACTCTCTCTCCTTCCCTCTCCCTCTCTCATGATTCATCTCTCTCTCTCTCTCTCATATATACACAATGGCACAATGGACCACCATTCAAATTTCAGAATTTGAAATCTCTCTCTCTCTCAACCCTAAACCCCAAAGCACTCTCCATTTCTATAAAAATCCCCCCCCCCCCCCTTCCATCTCATTCATCCTTTCAAGTTCTCCACCCCTCCTACCCCTTTCAAGCTTTCCATCCTTCCTACTCTCTCAACCTCTCTCCTCCCTTAATCTCTCAACCCTTCCAACCTCCTCCCTTTTTTCAATGGCTTCCACAAGGTATCCTTCTCATTCTATAAACTCTTGCACCATCTTTAATAGAAGTGTAAATTCCAATTGCAAGTAAGGATCTCTCTAATATGAACACACCATTGAGATTAGTGTGCAGATGTGTACTTTATCATAGGAAGCAATGAATTTTGTTGCTCACATGATGAATGCAATGAATAAAGTAATTTGGGATTACATAACATATCATTTTATGCCTTTTCCAGATGATGTGCCTCTTACACCAATCACATTCCATGTAGTTATCAAGCAAGTCAAGTTACTTGGATACGACTAGAACCTCAACTTGTAATAAGTTAGCCTCCTTTCTAAAATCAGGGACGCCAACTAGTGAACTAAAGGATCTCTTGCAAGGAAGCATTCTTCTTAGCTTCCTTCTTGGTGGCATGGTAAGTGTGGCATCTTGAGTGACTTTCCAATCAATGTGCCATCCTCAGACAGAGAGAGCTCTGTGTGCAGGGTTCAATGGTGTTCCATGGAAATTCTGATTCTGCAGTCCAGCTTTTGTGGTGCGTTAAGGACCATACTGCATTAAGTACCAAATTTTGTCGATACGTTAAGGACCATGTGGCAGAAAACAACACTTTGGTCCAAGATAGCACCTACCACCCGTTGTGCTACAAGGCTGGGCTCTGGGATCTGACGGATAAAGTAAGCAGAGTTCTCATGAAATGACCAAAATAACAGGATGGCCATTAGGCAGCCACAAGGCTACACCTCAAAAACAAACTGTATGAAGCTGGGGGACCGGCCCCTCCCTTAACCAACCATCAATCATCTATATGACGGGGAACACTATTAGGAGAATCCTTTTGAATATAAACAAAGGAAATATGTTCAGGGCTACCATGCATGTGAGATCACATACCATTCACATTGAAATTATTTCTATGAAAGTAATGGAGTACACTTGTCATATCAATGTACTGGATAAAAGTCCTGCACTTGTGTCCCCTTCATCACCAAGGTAGAACATTATTTGAGGATGAATTATGATCACACTCTTTCCTCACAAATTACTTTTGATTTGCTACGGGATAGCAAGAAGGTGGCTTTCTGTGTTTGATGTCCCTAAGGAATTCAATGTCATCATACCCCTGTAAGGACTTTAAGATTCAATGTATGGTAAATCACTATTCTGCTATACAACATGATATGAGATAATAGATTCCTTGACATGAGTTTTGGAAATTAAAGTCTTTTAGGCACAATCGAACTGTCATGTGAAGTCCTCCAGTTGAACCATGGTGTTAGAGGTTCAACATGCAAAAAAGGTTCGTCTCCTCCTTTAAGAATTCAAGCTTGTACATCATGATTTGGCAGTATGAAAACGACGGTTTTCTGTGAAAAAACAACAGCTTCTTTTCAACCCCCTAAAATTCAAGACTATATTTTTAAACAGTTCACAGAAATCCTTTTTTAAAAACATACAAAAGCCTTAAATGTGACATTACAAGTTTTACTAATACTTTTATGCGGATAGAATGTAAACCGAAAACATAATTATTGTCTTTTGGAGACACTAAACCACCTTCCCCCAATAAGAATTAACCAGCATGTTGGAATCCACAGGATGGATAGGAACTAACCTGCAATAAGGTTTGAGATTTGTTGTTATAAAGAGATGCCACTACATTGTCAGAAGGATTTGAAATGATAGTGCCAAGTGTCCCAGCCATATAGCCAGCAGCACAGGTCACACCTAGTTGCAGCCCCTTAGAGCAGTCATTCTTTTGCCTTTGAACGAGATGCTTGTATAGGAATTCAACTGAGTGCTCAAAAGAGGAGAACATTATCATGCTGACTGCAAGCAACATCAGGTGTTAGTGCTAATCTATTGCAGATTATATAGAGCAGGTATGCTCTTCCTTGCCAAGTTAACATGTTGACTGATCCAGATTGATCAAGACTCCCCATGCAGTGTGTCTTGTGGTGGTCCTTAAAATTATCATTAGACAGAAAACATCGGCCATCACTTTTGAAATTGCATATAAATGTAATGAATTACAATTTAATAGGACTTGCAAAACCCTAGGAATCAAACGACATCTTGCAACATAAATCACCAGTGATAAAAATAAACTATTTTCAAGAATCTATTACCCCCCTATGATATGTATACAATGTCTGCAGGCTACAAAGATTCTAAAAGGATATAGAAGCAAGTGAAGGAAGGGGAGCACAGTACTGCCAGGCTGGCAGCTCTACTGAATATCCTACAACCAATGATGGAGAGGAAGGATGACACACACACATGGCATATTATGCGAGTGAATCTTGACTCATCGTCTAAGGAGATGGGACCCAAACACCTCTAAGCTCCCCTCTTTGAAACCCTCTTAGGTAGTAATGTCAAGCCATATGGTTGTGCTGGAGGAGTCTCATGCTGCTCACTACCATCCACATCTGCCTTCTAAACATGCCCTGCTACAATGCTCTTGCAATTACCTACGCAAAACTCCTAAGTTTTGATAGTGATCTGGACAGATGTTGTATTGAAAGACAATGACTATGAAGGTGTGAGTGCCTAATAGCATTCGATACTCTAGCAGCTAGTGGCAAAGCAGGTTTTTGGCTACCATGTGGTATTATCATCTCTCATTGGGCTTCTTTGAATCTTGCATTGGCCAGGTGATCTGATCAGCTCAAAGCAGCAAGAGAAGAAGTCACCCCTCTCACCATCACACAATGGAAGGGATGTAGCTGAGAGTACAGTTAACAGTGAAGAGAGAGAGAGTGTGTGTGTGTGAGTGTGTGAGATAGCACGACACCCACTGCAATTATTTGAAGAGTTTAAAATGCAAGTACAAAGTACAACTCTTAAACCTTAGGGTTGCTAGTGTGTGTTCACACCCCAAAGGTGTAACACACGATAAGTGCCCAAACTGTGTAACACAGGCACACTGAATAAAAGAGAATAAATCTAGGGGAAAAAACCTCTTGTAAGGAGAGTAAAAAGTGCCCTAGTGTCCTACCGAGGATCACCAAAACTCCTCTGTGAGCGTAGGCATGAGTGAAACCCAACAAACCCCCTTGGAGTGAAGAGTGATCAATATACAAGGGTCATCCACCAAAGGAGATCAAATTTAAAGCATTGTGGAATGCTTCGAATTTGTTACGAGGAAGAGCTTTGGTGAATATGTCTACCACATTACTGGTGGTAGGATAGTAAACAAGGCTAATATCACCCACATGTAGTCTATCTCTTACAAAGTGATAGTAGATCTTTATGTGTTTCATGCGTGCATGAAATACTGGGTTCCGTGCCACTACAAAAGCACTCTGACTATCAGTGAACAAAGCAATAGGCTCCATGACAAATACATCCAAATCAGCCAACAAGCGTCTAGTGAAGATGTCTGCCACATTACTGGTGGTAGGATAGTAGACAAGGCTAATATCACCTACACTTAGCCTCTCTCTGACAAAGTGATAGTAGATCTCTATGTGTTTCATGCATACATGAAATACTGGATTCCGTGCCACTACAATAGCACTCTAACTATTAGTGAACAAAGCAGTAGGCTCCGTGATAAATACATCCAAATCAGCCAACAAGCGTTTAAGCCATACGCATTCAACTATGGTAGTGAAAGCTACCTTGTATTTAGCTTCATATGACAATGTGGCAACAGTGAATTGTTTCTTGCTAAGCCAAGAGATGCAAGATGAGCCAAGAAAGAAACAATTACCACTAGTGGAGTAACGAGAGTCAAAGTCACCAGCCCAATCTGAATCACTGTAAGCATGTAGGTGTAGTTATCCCCCCTTGGCATAAAGCGATCCAAGAGTCCCAATACCCTACAAGTAACGAAAAACACGCTTAACAACTTGCCAATGTGACATGCATGGCTGGTGCATATATCTGCTCATGGCTGAAACTGCAAATTGAATGTCTGGCCTTGTGTTGCATAAGTAAATGAGACATCCAACTGTTGGAGTATATATATAGATATCAAACAAATCACTGTTATCATGCAAGGACAGCTTGGGTCCAGTTTCCATTGGTGTACAAAATAGCTTACAGTCGTGTAAGCCAAACCTCTCAAGAAGTCTACCAATGTATCTAGACTGTGATAATCCAATGCCTCTAGCATCATGAATGAACTGAATGCCCAAATAATAGTGCAAAGGCCTCAAATCTGTCATCTCAAGAGTTTGCTGCAAATTTTGTTTGAATGCTGAAATCTGATCAACATGTGTCCTTGTAAGCAGAAGATCATCAACATAAAGTCATATGACGAGTAAGGATTCCACCTCTTTACATACGTAAAGTGTAGACTCTAATGAGCTGTTTATGAACCCCTGGCTGAGTAAAAAGGTATCAATCTTTGCATGCCGAGCTCAGGGAGCTTGCATCAAACCATATAGTCTTTTTCAGCTTGCACGCCAAGTATTCGGATCCCACAATTGCAAAACCGATGGGCTGTTGTACATACACTTCTTCTTGAAGTTCCACATGTAAAAATGCAATCTCTATATCAAGCTGGTACACAGTCCATCCATAATGGGCAACCAAAGCAACCATAGACCGAATGGTAGTGATGCGGGATGTAGGAGCAAAACTCTCCTCATAGTCAATGCCTTTCTTCTGTGCGTAGCCCTTGGCTACAAGCCTGGCCTTATATTTGTCAATGGATCCATCTGCATTCCTTTTCAGCTTATAAACCCACTTTGTAACAATGGCTTTCTTTCCAACAGGCAAAGACACTAAATCCCATGTTTGATTCTTTATGATAGAATCAAACTCAACTTGCATTGATGCCATCCAATGCACGCTATGTTATACATCCTCAAAACATTCAGGCTCCTCATCATCAAATGTATCTGCTGCCATAACAAACTCCATGTTATGTGCACCATCATGCATACGAGCTTGCCTTCTAGTATGACCAACAATAGGAGCATCCAAATGACTATCTTTTATAGTCTGCAAATACCATCTAGGCATCTGCCTAGCTTCCTCACTGTCTACAAGCTCTTACTAAACTTCCAATTCAGCACCTTGCTGAATATTCAGATCAGCCATAGGCTGATTTTATGCATTACCCAATAGAGCAGCCGGCTGAACATTAAGTTCACTTGTTGAAGCTCCAGCTGTATCACCGAAAGAAATGGGCAGCAACCCTTCAAATACATCATTGGCAGCCTGATATGTATCAAAACCAACAAGGGATAATTATGATTTTTCATCAAAAACCACATCCCTACTGACAAATACCTTCTTAGAGATAGGATCATGTAATCTATATCCTTTGCTCTCACTGCTGTACCCCATAAAAATGCATTTAACAGCTTTGTTATCCAACTTTTTTTTAAGTATCTTGGGAATGTGTGCATACGCAAGACACCCAAAAGTACGAAAATTTCCAATAGAAGGTTTTCAGCTGTTCCAAGCCTCAAAAGGCATGACATTCTTTAATGCCTTGGTGGGGCACCTGCTCAAAACATAGCAAGCACATATAATTGCTTCCATCCAAAAACTATGTGGCAAGCTCTTTGCTTTAAGCATACATCTGGCCATCTCCATGAGTGACCAATTCTTCCTCTCTGCAACCCCATTCTGTTGTGGAGTATAAGCAATAGTATACTAATGGACAATGCCTTTCTACTTCAAAAAAGAATTCAGCAAAGAAGACATGTATTCCCCCTCTCGGTTCGAACGAAGAGTCTTAATCTTGCAGCCAAATTGATTTTCAGCAAGAGCTACAAAAGCCAAAAATGCATCATACACTTCTGACTTTTTCACCAAAGAGTAGACCCAACTAAAAAAAGTAAAGTCATCAATGAAAGTGACAAAATAGTAACAGCCACCCAATGACTTTATCTACATAGGGCCATGTACATCTAAGTGCACAATCTGTAATCTGGAAGTTCCTCTAAAAGCAACATCACGAGGAAATGAGAAATGATGCAGGTAAACCATCAAGCATCTGTGTACGCTGCATAAGCATCAAGTTATCATAGTTTACGTGTCCAATGCGAGCATGCCATAACTCTGCCTGTGACATAGTATGAGTGAGAGTAGATGCTTGATAGACCAAGTGATCAACTGAATAAGCATCTAACTCATACAACCCATGACATAAAGTGTCAATCAAAACCAAAGTCATGTGTTCCTTATCTCTAACCATACATCTGTCACATCAAAGATGACTTGTAAAACACACTTTGCCAAAGAAGAAATAGGCAATAAGTTCTTATTTATGCCTAGCACAAATAGAGCATCCTGCAAACAGAGAATAGAGCCATCAATGGCTGTCAACACAATCTCCCCAATGCCTCTAATAGGATATGATGCATTCTTGGCATATTGCACAGACTTACCAATAGGACCTGCAATAACGGAGAAAAACAAATCCCCACGGGATGTAATATACCTAGAAGCACCACTGTCAAAGAACCATGTACTCACATCCTCAGTAGAGCTAAATGCTCTATTAGCCCAAAAAGAGCCATAACTGCATGTGTAAAAACAATAGTCCCAGTCTACAACAACAAAAGACGCGGACTCAGTAGCACTGGAAGGTGCATCAGAAACAAACATCCTTGACTTCTCCTTGGCTATGCACTTTCTACATTTTGTGATGTAGTGTCCTGGCTTCTTGCAATAGTGGCACTTGCCCTTCTTTGCTTGCGTGTTTCTTGTTGCTCTGTAAAGTACCTTATGTCTCAGAGCTCTACAAAGCATTTTTAGCTTGGCCACCCTTGCCCTTCTACCTTGCCATAAAATCCTGCTCAAAAGCTATAACATCCACCCCACTAGTCTTTCTTGTTTGCTCCTTCTCTGAGAGCAAGGTAACCAACTAAAGAAAAGTAAGTGACTGTGGGGAAATTCTCATGGTGAGGTTTAAGGCCATATGAAAGGCCAAATACGAGGGTGGCCATGAATTCAAAGTAGTAGATATTAACTGCACATTTGAGTAATACTCATCTACATTCATAAGCTGCTCATGCAAGTCTTGAATTTTATTTAGATAATCCTACATAGAATCACCCTCATTCATCTTCACAGTCTCAAGCTCTTAATTTAAGAAAGAGATACGTGGCTCATTCTTTCCAATAAATATCTACTCTAGGGTCAGCCATGCTTCTTGTGAAGAAGCTGTGAACCGAATGTATGGAATGATGGACCACTCAATTGCTAATGCAATCAGCGACAAAGCCTGAGCATCCCGTGTGTCCCATGCCTTTTGTGCTGCTGATCTCTAGGGAAGTGACTAAGCTAGAGCGGGCTGAAAAGGCTGAGTGGGCTGAGTTGCCCATTGTCCACATCCTCCTAGAGGAGGTATAGCAGGAGCCACAACCCTACGCCGAACTTCTTCACCGTTGACATAATCCCAAAGATTCTTTGCAATCAACACATTTTTCATCATAAAAGACCATAGAGAATAGTTGTTGCCATCCAACCTATTCTCCTTGGACACATGTGAATACATCACCCCCCTGATTTCCCATGATAAGTGTCAATGATCAAGGAGCAAAAGAACAATAATTAGCAATTTTAATCACACTGTCAAAAATTGTCTGAAGTACACGTTGACCAAGATGCAAACAATGCTCAGTGTCACTAAAAATGCAAAAGCCCCAATATTTCTTGTCCCAAGATGCACAAATTCAGGCTATTCTAGACTATCACTCATGTACATTTGCCAATCTCTGAGCTGACAACAAAAGCACCAAAATTCTGACCTAAAATTTCACAAAATCTCTGCTAGAAATGTCTCCCAGACACTTGCAAGAGTGGAGAGATGCTGCCCAAGCACAAACCCTTTCAAGTAAATTAAACCTGAATTAAAAAATAAGAAAAAAAAAATCTTTTACCTCCTTGAACTTCACAGTTGGAGGTCAAGCTAGATTGGCAGGCAGATCAGGCGGACTTGGCAGGCGTTGGTGGAGCTCGGCTCATGGGACAAGGGCAAAGCTGGCCGTGCTGGTGGCGCTCAGCCAGAGTAGGTGGAGGCATAGTCAAGCAGACCAAGGGCCAGGCAGGTGGTGTCGCAACTGGAGGCAAGCACAAGGATCAGGCACAAGGGGCAGGTGCCTATAGTGCTCTGGGCCCTAGTGGCCGCCTATGGTGGCAGCGCATAGGATAGAGGCACTGCCCACACTGGCGGCGCACGCAAGGAACTGGGGGAGCTGTCACACAGGCAACTGGCAGACAAGATTTGGTGGGCACTAGTGGCGCTAGCTAGAATGGTTAGCACTGGCTAGTTGAGGACGGGTAGGAGCTGCCTATAGACACCTAGGGACTATGGAGAGATGATAGCTAAGAGGTGGCAGCTTAGCTGGCGGTTGCCACAAGCTGAGCTGAGCAAAGGGCCAGCTTTGATACCAAATGTGAGAGGTGAGAGAATGCACAAAGATCGAAGCTCCAGCTCAGTTGAGAGTACAGTTGACAGTGAAATGTGTGTGTGTGTGTGTGTGTGTGTGTGTGTGTGTGTGTGTGTGACAGAGATATAGCCCAACACCCAATGCAATTATCTAAAGAGTGTAAAATGAAAGTACAAAGTACAACCATTAAATCTTTAGGGTTGCTAGAGTGTGTTCACACCCGAAAGGTGTAAAACACGATAAGTGCCCAAATTGTGTAACACAGGCACATAAAATAAACGAGAATAAATCTGGGGGGAAAAACCTGTCCTAAGAAGAGTAAAAAGTGCCCCAGTGTCCTACCAAGGATCATCGACACTACTCTGTGGACGTAGGCATAAGTCAAACCCAACAAGGTAGAGCTATGGGGCCCCCTCTCCCCATCATGCTAATAACCTAGAGAAGGGTGGATTGAACCGAATCCAATGTTGAAGATACTCAAGTGTCAGTTAGTTGACCAAATTGGTCAGAAGATGAGCATTGTTGTTAGATGAAGAAACAAACTCAAGGCGAATGTTGCCTTCTCCACTTGCTCTCTAGTAAAGTGGTGGACTCCAACATGCTTTATCTTGTTACTCAAAATGGGGTTGCAAGAAAGTGTGATGGCACTCTAGCTATCACAATATAGCATTGTAGAAGCCTCACATAGAAACTCGAGCTCCACCAATAAAATTCTCAAGTAGATGGCCTTTATGGTACCATCACACAAGCCCAATATTTAGCCTTAGTTGAAGATGCCAGCCTACTATTTTCAACTTGACCAAGAGATAGGAGGAAAGCCCAAGGAGAAGACGTAACCACAAAGGGAACAACAGGTATCTAAGTCTCCAACCTATTTGGTACTACTATAGCCCTGCAAGGTTGGTCCATGACTAAAATGCAAGCCATAAAATACCCTGATGCACACAAACATGAATTCTAGAGAGATCGCTTTGGTGTATCAAAATATTGGCTAAGAATAGAAGCTAGATATGGAGATCGGGGCGAGTGTGGATGAGCCATAATAGTTTCCCAACTATCTATCAATAGTTATGCTTGTCAAAAGTATCCAAGTCCTTAAATTGCTTCATGGTGGGATCTAGTGGAGGAGCCACTAGCCATGCACCATGTCGGAGAAACTAATCTGCTAACTAAAGAGTGAGCTTTTGTTGTGAAACAAAATTTCCCTCAAAAGTGTTGAACCACATCCATACCCAAGAAATATGAGAGAAGACCAAGGTTAGTCATCTTGAAAGTGGAGCTAAGATGTGCTAGTGGAGGAGCCACTGGCCATGCACCATGTAGGAGAAATTGATCAACTAAATGAAGAGTGAACTTTTGCTATGACACAAAAATACCCTCAAAAGTTTTGAATCAGCTCCATGCCCAAGAAATATGAGAGAAGACCAAGGTTTGTTATCTAAAAAGTGGAGCTAAGATGTATCATGTGCTTCAATGTATGTAACCCATGATAAAAAGATCATCAACATATATAAGCTTGTAGCTGATACCCTTTGAAGTAGATAATATGTATAAAACTTAGATGATAAGGGAATAACTAGAGACTATGAGTTTGAAGAAAAATTCATTATATGAAACTAAGATTTAGGAGCTTGCTTCAGCCTGTAAAGAGCTTTCCACAAGTGGAGGATCTTCTCTTTAATGGCCTGAAATCAAGAACCCAATGGCTGAGCCACAGACTTCCTCATCCAAATATCCATTCAAGAAGGCACACTTGATATCCATCTGATGAATGAGCCAACTGCAATGGGCAACCAAAGCAACTAATAGACAAAAAGATGTCAAGCATGTGCCACAGTGGGGGTACAGGTTTCCTCATAATCAATACCATGGTTTTGGCAAAACCCTTAAACCATGGAGTGTACCTTGTATATATCTAAAGTTCCATCAACTTTGAACTTCATATGAAAAATCTACTTTGCACCAATGACTTTTTGAGACTTGGGCATTCCACTAGCATCCAAGTCTCATTTTGGTCAATGCTTTTAATCTCCTCTCCATGGAACTATGACAACTGGGATGCATGAAAGTCTCCTACGGAATTTTTGGCTCAAAATGCCCATTGTAAAGATAGACATATGATGCAATAGCTGCAAGTCTAGCAAAGGTGTCTAGGACCATCTGAAATAGAGACTAGTGAAAGGACCCCCAAACCTTGTTAGCATTAGAGTCATCCCCTGGACAGGCTGTGTTAGGGTTTCTGCACAGTTAGGGTTTGGTACAGAAGACAGATTACAGAGCCACGTCAGCAGCAGACAGAGTACAGTGCCATGTCAGCAGCCAGCCACGTCAGCAGACTGCGCAGGTGCCACGTGGCAGCCTGCAGTGCAGTTGGACAGTATTTGGCATTATTTGATTGCAGTCGGCTGCATTTAATGCAGCCAACCTGTTGATTTTTCTGCCTTTTATTTCTGCTTTATATAGCAGTCCTCCAGCACATTGTTGACACATTATTCAGTGATTTCAAATTCTGATCTTGAGATCTGTTGGCTGCGACAGACTGTGCTCGGGCTGACAGAGATCGAGGTCATCGAGTCGGATACATACGCAGATATTTCCTCAGCCCCCTTGTATATTTCTGCACTCTTATACAGCATACTACACCGCAGATTTTCTGCATTTACACTGTCTTCTTTTCTCTCTCTCTGTTCACTCTCTCTTAGTCTTTGTCCTACGCTTCTGCATCGCTGCACTTTGACATAGTATCAGAGGGGTGAAGATGGACTGACTGAGGACTGAACCTATCTAAAGAGGAGATTTCAGCATGACACAAGGCTGTGTTTCCAAGATTCGAGGGCGAGCCGGAGGGCTGCGCATCGGATCAAGGCTAAAGCGAGCATGGGCATGCGGGAAAGGAGTCTAATCGGTGAATTTGCTGCAGGTTATTGCTGTTCGAAGGGGAGGAAGGTTGCGTTTTAGGCCTTCCATTGCAGATTTTACCTTTTCATTGCCCCAGACGGGTGAAGAAGGTTTGGGCAGCAGAGGAACCAAACCTAGAAGGCTGTGTTTTCACAGTCAGAGGGGGCTGCTTTTGCGTTTGTGTAGGTATTGCAAGTTAACATGTCTACAAAGACTGATTTGGAGTTCCAGGCGATCACGGACAGGAAGGTGCCTGTCCTACTAGCTCTTCCATTGGATCAAAAGCTTGATGGTGACAATTACCGCATCTGGCGGGTGATAATGTTAGCCATTTTGGAGTCTTATGATTTGGCGGAACTGGTGATGGAGGAGATTAACAAGCCCTCGATGAGGGATGAGTCCAAACTCTCTTCCAATGCTCGTGTAGAGTTGACCAAGGCCCAGTCTCATTGGGACAAACTGAATGCCAGGATTCGATCTTTTCTGTTTCTGTCTTGCACCACAACCATGATAGCTCACATCGAGCACTTGACAGTGGCTTGAGAGATATGGCTCATGCTCGATCAGATGTACAACCAGATGACCTTGACGAAGAGGGTTTCTTTGGAGGTGCAGATGTGGACCTTGTCCGTGAATAAGTCTTCTTCGCTTCGGGAACACATCAACAAGCTTCGGTAGTTTCAAATGCAGGTTCAAAATGCGGGAAAGCCTGTTTCCTCCGAAGACATGGCGATCACTTTACTATCCCAATTGCCGCCACGATTCGGTACTTTTTATTCTACTCTTATTGCATCAGGGCGGGAGTTGACTCTTCGGTGGGAAGAGTTGGTTCCTATGGTCTTAGACCAGGAGGAACAATTGAAGGGATAGAATGCTTCCAAATCGGAGGCATTGGTTGGTCAAGCCTCTCAGAAGAAGGGGAAGGACCAAAAGAAGAAGGAGGAGGACAAGAAATCCAAGAAGGAGAAGGAGAAGGAATTGACTTGCCATATTTGTGGAAAGACTGGTCATTGGAAGAAGGATTGCCCCAACAAAGACAAGAAGAACACCAAGAAGAAGGTCACGAAGGATTCTGGAGTGATGGCCGCATCCTCATCAGCTGCTTTTCTACACTTAGTAGTCGTCATTGAGGACTCTACACCAAAGACTGATACTGCAATGACAGCTCCTCAGGCTCATGAGTGGATCGTGGACAGTGGTGCCTCCCGGCATATGACTCCTTCTCTCGTTGGTGTTGCCCATTTGCGACCTTCGCATGGGCAAATTCTCATTGGAGACAGCTCTTCTGTGTCTATTGATGCGCGGAGTGAGATGCAGCTTATTCCAGATGGACGTGGTGGTACCCACACTTTTGAGGTGTTGCATGTGCCGGGTTTGGGGTATCATTTACTTTCAGTCCATAAGATTTGTGTTCTTGGTCTCTTGGTGGAGTTTGACAGTGATACTGTTCGAGTCCTTGATTGTGGATCGAGGAAGGTTCTCTCTACAGGGTATAAGAAGAATGGTGTCTACAAATTGAAGTCTTCTTCAGCTCTTACTTCTCTTCTTCTTACTTCTCAGACACAGTCCGAGTTATGGCATGCTCGGTTTGGCCGCCTAAACTACGAGTACCTTCAGAAGGCGTCGCAAGGGTCGTTTGTCCGAGGATTGCTGGACATAGTGGTGAGCCATCAGCCATGTGTCTCCTACATTCGTGGGAAACTGCATTGGGATGTGATTCCCAACAAAGCTTCTAGGCAGTCTACTTCACCCATGGAGCTTGTATCTACGGATCTTTGTGGCTCGATAAGGACAGAGTCCCTGAAGGGGAGCTTGTACTTCATGTTGATCGTAGATGACTACAACATGATGACTTGGGCCTATTTCTTGACTTTCAAGTCGGAGGCTTTTTCTCACTTCAAGGATTGACTTCTCTTTGAGAATAATTGTTCTGGCCAGCGACTGAAGACCTTGCGTTCAGACAAGGGCAGCGAATTTATGTCTAATGAGTTTGCTCGTTTTTGTGTAGATAGGGGCATTCACCAGGAGTTTGCTAACACCAACACTCCCCAAGAGAATGGCATTTTGGAGCGGAAGAACCGAAGTGTGATCGAGATGGCATGCACTATGATGGAGCACCGACAAACACCTCAGTTTCTATGGGCCGAGGCAGTAGCTACCGCAGTTCACATCCTCAATCGATCTCCCACTTCAGCCGTTGACAAGATGACACCTTTTGAGGCTTACTTCCGGACTAAGCTTGATGTCTTTTATTTCAGGATCTTTGGGTGTGACGCTTATGTGCACATTCCGAAGACGCAACGTGATAAGTTCGAGGCGGCTTCCTGACGGCAAGTTTTTGTTGGCTATAGCTCCCAGTCCCAAGGTTATCATTTGTTTGATCCCATCAAGCAGAATGTCTACACGAGCCGAGATGTGCGGTTCATGAAAGTACCAGCCATAGAGGGGGGGTGAGGAGCACCCCGTCCTTGGAGATCCAGGGGAGAGTTGGGCTCCCGAGACAATTCCTTTGGAGCCAGAGCCTCTTGATGGAGATTCTTCTTCTCATTCAGAGTCTTCTCTTCCACCGGCCACCCCCGAGGAGCTTCCGCCGGTGGATGTACCCGAGTCTTCAGCAAATGGAGAGCGACCGTCCTCCTCCTTATTGGGCCCGTGACACACTCCGAGATTCAGGGATAAAGGGGGTCCCTGAGGAGTGGGAACCGTAGGATGGACCGTGGAGGTCATGGAGGACCCAAGCCTATACTTCGGAGCTTGTTTGCTTTAACTATTGTTTGCTGACCTGTGTTATGCAGGATCGTGAGCCCACTTCAGTGAAGGAGGCTTTGCAGTCTGATCATTGGCGGAAGGCCATGGAAGCCGAGTTGGAGGCTATTGAGAGGAATGGCACTTGGTCTCTTATGCCTCGTCCCTCTCACAAGAAGGTGATTGATGTCAAGTGGGTCTTCAAGACCAAGTACCTTAGCGATGGTTCTTTGGACAAGCACAAGGCTCGCCTTGTTGCTAAAGGTTTTGCTCAATTCCCAGGCATTGATTTCCATGATACTTTTGCCCCCACTGCTCGTATGGCGACTATTCGAGTTGTTCTTGCCTTGGCTGGCCATAGGAGATGGCCTGTTTATCAATTGGATGTGAAGTCGGCCTTTCTGAATGGTGACTTGCAGAAGGAGATCTATGTTGAGCAGCCTCCTGGCTTTGGATCCTCGGATGGGAACGTTTACGGGTTGAAGAAGGCCTTGTATGGCCTCAAGCAGGTTCCACGTGCATGGAATGAGAAGATTGACTCGTTTCTTCAGTCGAAGTTGGGATATCGACGCTCCAAGGTCGATGATTTGCAGCTTTATGTGCACACTTCCGAGGTTGGTCATGTGTTGTTTGTGCTATATGTTGATGATTTGATTTTGACAAGGGATCATGCACAGAAGGTCCGAGAGACCAAGACAGCTTTACATTAGGCATTCGAGATGACGGATTTGGGGCTTCATTTCCTCTTGGGTCACGAGATTTATCAGTCTCAGAGTGGGATTTTCATCTCTCAGCAAAGGTACATTCATGAGCTCTTGGTGACTTTTGAGATGGAGACTTCTCGGCCCGTTACTACGCCTATGGATCCGAATTGGAAGGCCACTTCACACTCAGATTCTCCCATATGATGGATGTGTCACGCTATCGTCAGTTGATTGGATCCTTGATTTGGCTTCTCAACACTCATGTTGATCTTTGTTTTGCTCTGGGTCTTTTGGCAGGGTTCATGACGGAACCCAAACAAGTGCATTGGCAAGCTGCCCTGAGGATTCTTCGGTATTTGAGGGGGACCTCTGACTTAGGGATTTCTTATCCCGTAGGTACAGGTGCTTCAAATCTGGTTCTTGTAGGTTGGGGTGACTCGGATTAGGCTGGCGATGTGGACCACCGGCGATTTACTACAGGCTATTGTTTTATCTTGGGTACAGGTGTTATCTCTTGGAGTAGCAAGAAGCAACCCACGGTAGCCTTTTCTTCTACTGAGGTGGAGTATTGGGCTGCGTCTTCCACCACATGTGAGGTTGTGTGGCTTCGGAGATTGTTGGAGGAGCTTGGCTGCCCCCAAACTCGTCCTACTCTTCTGTGGTGCGACAATGAGAGTTGCATTGCCTTGGTATGGAATCGTGTATTCCATGCCTGGATGAAGCACATTGAGATCCAGTATCACTTCATTTGGGAGAAGCTTCTGGATGGGACCATTGATGTGGAGTACTGCAAGACGGAGGATAATCTTGCAGATTTGTTTACAAAGGCGCTTCCCCAGGCTCTTATTCGGTAGCATTCCAAATTCCTCAGTCTGATGCCTCGTCCAAGATCTGAGAGGGGGTGTTAGCATTAGAGTCATCCCCTGGACAGGGTGTGTTAGGGTTTCTGCACAATTAGGGTTTGGTACAGCAGACAGATTACAAAGCCACGTCAGCAAGCAGACAGAGTATAGTGCCATGTCAACAAACTGCGCAGGTGCCACGTGGCAGCCCGCAGTGCAGTCGGACACTATTTGGCATTATTTTATTGCAGTCGGCTGCATTCAATGCAGACGACCTGTTTATTTTTATGCCTTTTATTTCTACTTTATAAAGCAGTCCTCCAGCACATTGTTGACACATTATTCAATGATTTCAGATTTTGATCTTGAGATTTGTTGGCTGAGACAGAGATTGTGCTCGGACTAAAGGAGATCGAGGTCATCAAGTCACATACATACGCAGATATTTCCTCAGCCCCCTTGTGTATTTTTGTACTCTTATACAGCATACTACACCACAGATTTTCTGCGTTTACACTGTCTCCTTTTCTCTCTCTCTCTTCTTTCTGTGTTCACTCTCTCTCAGTCTTTGTCTACGCTTCGGCATCGCTGCACTCTGACAAACCTCGCATGGTCTGCTAGTACCCGAGAGGTAATGGTCCCCATGCGGTGGTCTAGGAGCAAATGTTTTTGAAAGAAGGTTAGGAGCAAGAAGTAGATTTGGCCTAGAAGGCACACTACAAACACTAGGCATAAAAGATGAAGGATTAGTAGGTGTAGACTCAAGTATCTAGACACTACCTCTCTAATCAAAAACCAAATCCCTCCTCACCAAAACTTTGTGACATGAGGATCATACAAACAATATGCTTCACCTAGGAAGAATAGGCCACAAATATTAGCTTTGCTCAGGACACAAGCTTTCTCCTCTTGTCACCCACTATGCATACACACGACATCCGAATATGTGAAGGTGGGAAATTGAAGGCCAAGTGCCATGAAATGCCTCAAAGGGGGTCCTTCTAGGGACCACCATATTCGGGCACTGATTCAAACGGTAGATATACCAAAGTATTGACTGCTTCTAACCACATGTGCTTAGGAAGCTCAACCTTGCAAACATCATGGCCTATATCATATTCATCATTGTCTGCTTCCTACACTCAACCACTCCATTTTAAGTAAGGGACTGGTCGAGGTGAGATAACACTTAATTCCATGCTCTTGTAAAAACTCAAAGAACTTGTGGGAGTTATTACTCCATGTTGTCTATGTACGGACACCCATCTAATTTGTCACTAACCGCACCCAAGCAATGAAGACATGAAAGTTGTAGAGTTCTCTTTAAGAAAGTGCATCCACATATATCAAGACTAGTCATCCACAATTAGAAAGTAATATTGTAAGCCAATGATGGATACTATAGATCATTTTCCATCGAGTCAAGATCAATCAACCTAAGTGATCCCTCAGCTTGATGAGTCAAAGGTTGTGGACATAGAGCTCGATGTTGCTTCTACAACTGACACTCGGAGCATCCTTGACTAGTTTGAGACATGCAAGGCCCTCAACTAACCAGTGAGACGTTACATGGATCTTGACAGAATACCTTCCATTTGAGGGAATATTGGGTTTGGGAAGGAGATTGAGGTTACCATTCCCTTAGAGCCTCCAAAGAGGGAGGTATGAGTGTCGAGGAGATTGGCTTTGAGAGGCAAGATAGATTCTGAGAGGGGGCTGCTTTGGTGATGAAAGCTGAGACATCTCTTTCTTGTGTTCTCGCATGCTCAAGTACCAAGCTTTCTTATCAAGGCTCAAGTGTCAGTTAAGAGCACCTAGAGTTTGATACCATGTAAAGTAATGCTACGGCAAACAAAGAGAAATGCACAATGCATGGCAACCTAAGGAACATGGTCTCTGGATGCTCAACAAAATGAATGAATATGAAAATGTGAAGATACGATATGGGGCCTCAAATCTTCATCTCAAGGACTGGGGATGGCATGAGCTGAGAGTGGTGTCATGGACACCCTAAATGGCACCAAGAGTGTGTCATACTAGTGATAGATCCTGAAACTGCACCAGTGCCAATCCACCACCAGTGATGATAATGTCATGGGCAGTAGTGGAGGGAGTAAATGCTATCCTCAGGCAAGAGGATGTCATAGGAGTTTTGCGCAGCACAAACACGTTCGGAACAAATAAAGGATGGCGACAGCAGGCTGCAGCTGAAAAATGCAAGCTGTGGGGGTTGTAAACACAGTCTGCAGCAATCCAGAAGAGGTAGTAGCAGCTTGCAAACCTCCTAAGCAATGGTGGTAGGTGGTAGGGCAGCAGTTCCCAAAGGCTGGTGGTGAATGCAGCAGCTGGGCAGCAGCAAGGAGAACCACCAAGATGACTAGATGGTAGACAGGCTGGGCAAACTTCCTCCAAGCTGGAGATTTTGAGCAGCAAAAACACGTCAGGAATAAAGAAATGATGCCAAAAGTAGGATGCCGAAATATGCTCTTTTATAGAGGATGCCCAAATATGCTGTTTTATGGTACTTTTTAGTGTTTTCTGGGGCAATTTTAAGGAGAATAAATTAGGCATTAATGCATGCTTAATTTTAGTGGCTCAATGACCTAGTGTGTTTACACCACCACCCCCGGCCAAAAAGGAAAAACTACCTTGGTTTCTTAACCCCATTTCCCTAGACGGGCCTAAGAGGCATTGTAATCAATCATGTAAGTTGGTTTTTAGTTTAGCTCCAGCCAGATGTTGTGCACTAATAATTCTTAAAGCTTCTTCTAAGCATATACTTAACCACAATTTATTGTGCAGCAAAAAAAGAAAGTGCAGGTCTTAGGAAGATGCACAAAACCATCAATCTTTGCGACTAATCCTTGAGATCCAAAGCTCATGGAATATATGATTGCCCATACAACTCCAAAAGGGACATAAAATCTCTAAGAGTCTTTAAAAAATATCCTAGATCACTCAAGAACGTCTTCAAGTCAAGACAATTTCTGGCAGCTCCAGACCAAAAAATCTGCACATGATAATGTGCAATCACTTTGTACTAAAGAAAACTTTTTCTGACAGTCCTTTTCTCTTCGGGAAAAGTTCAGAAGTTTCTGAAGCCTTGATGAGCATTGGCAGTTGGAAAGAACATTAATCATGCTGAAGCAATGGAAAAGGATGCAAGCTAAACAAAAGCCAATGCCTCCCTCAAATGATATGATTACACAACTGAAAGAAAAGCTGTAAATAGGCAGCTCAATTCCCAAAGCCAGATATGAGGAGATTCGGGCAGTTCAATATAAAGTCCAAAAAAGTGGATCTTAAAGGTTTACATGAAATTATCACTATGCTCACAAGTTCAAAAACACACTTGCAATTTACAAGGTTCTTCATGTACACACGATAAGCATGTTCTTTATCACACTTGCAATTTACAAGGTTCTTCATGTACACATGATAAGCATGTTCTTTATCAGAATATGTCATTAAACAAGGTCTCGATCCAGCCATGGTGAAGTCTCATAGTGACCACATAATTAATGTTTATCATCATGAAATAATTAAAAGGATCAGAATCAAGTTTGTGGCAGCCACTTTAAAAGAAGAATCATTGTAACTAATGCTTTGTTGAAAGCTCTCAACTCAGTCAAAGCATGCTGCAGCCTTCAAAACAAATAATTTCACAAGGCTCAAATTACTTATGCCGTGAAGAAGGGAGCTCTCACATGAAGGACATGAAAGCAAACATAAAGCTTGTAACTCAGATGATAAAGTTTATCACCTAGTATAAAGCATTTGCATGGTTTGGATAATCCAGGCAAGGAGTCACAAGAATAGTGCATCATGCACATGGCTAAGATACAGATGTATGGCTTTAGATAGAAAATTTCTCTCACTTTAACAGTAGGTATGGGATTCTGCTTGTGACTCCAAATGGATTATTAAAAAGAAAGAGCACTTGCATGACTTTATTGTGCTATTTGGCAAAGATGTATTGAACACAATGAGGGCATTATTTCATATGGACAGTTGTGGACCAACTAAGTAAGATAACAAAGTTTATTACAAATAATTCAGCTGTGAAAATTCATGACTTTGTAGCTTCAGTAATTGTGAGCTATTGCAAATTGTACCACTTTGCGACACATGATACAGCATGATGCATTTATTCACTTGAGATCCCATTGAGAGAAACTTGAGCACGTCTTCTTTCATTTTAAGTAATTTGAAATTACAAGAAGAAACTGCAAATCATATGGACGAATTGGACAATGGAAAGAGATATATTGAGTTTGTATGGAAGAGTGTATCATACAATTAGAGTTTCTCCATTGATGTACTGCATAATTTTACTCCATTCATGGTCATATATAGAGAAGGAAGACCACATTTTTTTATGCAGTTAAGCAGAAAAATAAAATTTAAATGAGTGATGAGTTATGTGCAAGTATTACTATACATGGTAAATTCCTAGTCCACAATGGCATGAGCCCTTTGTACATCCTGTAAAAAGGAAAACCAGAAATCAGAAAACACTCCAGGTATCATACAGAAAGCACACAATGAAACCACTCATCTGAATGGTACATTATTAGCAGGCATCATTTGCTAGCCTGTATTCAATCAGTTTCACTCACCCAGATAACCCACCAGAAGAATACATTCTTGGAAACCCATCCATCAAACCCTTTGCATAGCCAGGCTGGGCCTGAACCTTGACTTTAACAGCTTCAAATGGACACAGAGCGACATCAGCGAAAATCTGTGCTGAAGCACTGCTAGCAAGGTAGATGGAAGTCTTGTACTGCTCAGCATAGATGGGACCAGCAAAATCACAATAAGATTTCTTAAAGTACTCATATAAGCCAAATTTGCAAGCTCCTTGAGCTCCATACCCGTACAGCTTCCCACTCCAACCTTTCCAAAGGCCCCTCAATCCGTTTTCTGTCAATAGTATCCGAAATCCTCCAACAACACTTCCATACTTTATTGGGTCAACCTGGAAATTTTTTGTACATAAAGAATGAGCACTAGTAGAACATAATGTGGCAGATGAATAAGTTTACGAAAGACCCTTCATGCACCAACAGTAAAAGTTTGAGCAATGTCTCTATCTTAAAATTAGCAGAAACAAAATGTCAAGCACTGGCATCATGAATGCCTATAAATGTATACAATCATAGAAGACTCAACCTTCAATCTCTTGTATTGTGATTTTCCTGCATAATGCAAATTATGCATAATCCAGATTATGCAGGACTACCCAGATCCTGTTCTGCACAATCTGCCATTGTTGACTGGAGAGGGCCCACTACATGATCCTACAGGTCATCACTCCCAAGGAGACCTACTAGGTCTTTGGTCTTGTAGGATTCTGATTTATGCATTTTTGGTTGTGATGCCTATAGCATGTTCCAAACAGGAGATGGGACTCTCCAAGTCCAAACAGTGTATCTTCATTGACCATAGCAATGCTCGCAAGGCCTGCCAACTTTGAGATCCAAAGACATAGTCAGTGCTCGTCACTATGATGTGCTTTTGAAGACTACCCTTCAGAAAAGGTTGATCTCGAGCCCTCTACTTATGCATCATTACAACACAAGCTATCCATCTATTTGTAAAACATCATTTTGACTAAGCATGGCCACACACCATCTACTACTTGTGAAGATATGCTAGGGTTTGTGCGGAGAAAACACAAAATGTACAAACATAACTAAAACATAATAATTCACACAAAAACGCAAAATGCAAAATGCAAAAACACAAACAGAGAAGAAAGATAACTCTGAAACGAATGAGTGACTGTTGTAAATGAAGGAAAGAGTGTACAAAATACTCAAAAGCAGAGCTATCCAACAACCGATGACTCTTGTGGGAGCGAACCGAAGTAGTTGGAAAGTGGCATCCACCAAAGACAGATCTAGAGGGTTGTAACCATCATTCGGAGCTGAGATGGGATAATGGAGACCTCCGAGAACTAGGAGGCAGCAATAGAAACTGATCTGAATCAAAACACAATACCGTGGTTAAGGTGGCAAGCTGGAAAGACCAAATTAGCAGCTCCAGCAGTCGTGAAGTCTGATTGAGTCAATGAAGGTGTGCAAAAACCTGTCGCCTAACAACAAGGGGTAAACACCAGCTGAACAGGTGGAAGAGGTAGTGCGGCAGCTGATGTCAGCAGTAGGACTGCAAACACAGCTATAGATAGGGTGTCTAGGGCTGGTGCTGACATGGCAGTAGTCGCAGAGGTTGGACAGCCCCTCGATGGTGTGGGTTGATGGCAAGAACCTGCAAAAATTGGGATGAAAAGAGTGGCTGGGAAGCCTCCTATTTATAAATGTGGATCCTCCAAAAATTAGGGTTTTGGCCTATGGATGCAGAAACTTTGGTAATCAGTGAGTCTTGGGGCTGATTTAAAGAGCTAGTGAAGACTTAATGTGTAATGCATATTTTTTCGCTTAAAACTCCCACTCGGGCCCAACACTAGAATCAAAAGGGGACTGCAAGCATAGCTCACCCCATGTTTTTACCCCAAGATGTCCCACCCCAAAGCAGCTAGAGCTAGTCCAATGAGTGCACATCGGTGTTGGGTTTCACTCACGCTTACGCTCACAGAGGAGTGTCGGTTATCAGTAGGACACTAGGGCACTTTTTACTCTCCGTAAGAGAGGTTTTTCCCCTATATTCATTCTCTTTATTTTATGTGCCTATGTTACACATTTACAGGCACTTATCATGTTGCACACACTTTCGGGTGTGAACACCCTCTTACAACCCTAAGGTTTAAGGGTTGTACCTTGGACTTTCATCTTACACTCTTTCAGTCAATTGCATTGGTTGTCATGCTTTACTCTTCACACTATCTACCGCACTCTCAGCTGAGCTTCGATCCCCTCCACCTTCTCACATTTGGTATTAGAGCTGAGTTCAGCTCTCCTCCAAGAGTTCTCGCCAGGTCTACAACTGCTGCTCAGCGTCTCCGTCAGTCCCCTAATGCCCGCTGGTGCCGCTTGCCTGTGCCGCCTGCCACCCCCCCAACGCCTGCTGGCACTGCCTGACTGTGCCGCCCGCGCCCCTAGTCAGCGCCGCCCCTAATCTGCAGCGGCGCTACTCCACACTCACCCACCTGCACCCTGTGCCACAGCCGCCTATCCACCAGCAATCCGCCTCCAGTTCGCCAGCTGCGCCCGACTGCTTCCAGTCCTGCGCTTGCCTGCTCTACTCCTGTGCCGCCTCGGGTGTGCCGCCTTTGCCTGGCTCCAACAGCACCCCTGGCCTGTTACCTGCCTCCGCCACACCTCAGCAGTGCTTGTGTCGCCACGCCTGCTGCACACAACTGCAGCTGTGCCTGTATCCTGTGGCCAGCCACCTTGACCAGCGCCGCCTCCAGCTCAGCCAGAGCCGCCTGCCACCAGTACGGTTGTCACAGCTCTTGACAGTCCAGATCAGGGTATAGGAAACTTTTTAACCAACTTTTTATATCAAATCATTCACAGGAAAAGGCTTGTGCCTGGGCAGCATTTCTCTGCTTTTGCAAGTGTCTAGGACACATTTCACGCAGAGATTTTGTGAAATTTAGGGGCTTTTATTGTCAGTTCAGAGATTGGCAAATGTACAGCAGTTTCAGTCTGAAATAGACTGTTTTTGAGCATTTTGGGGCAAGAAATTTTGGGGCTTTTGCTACTACAGTGTTGCTGAGCATTAAATGTACCTTGGACTGCATGCATTACAGACAATTTTGACAGAGTGAACTTCAGTTTGCTAATTGCAGCAACCTGTTTGCTGTAATTTCTGGAAATTTTGAGATTTCCAGGTTGGTCCAGCCTGGACATTGCTCTTTTTGGCATTGATTATCATGGCAAATTAGGGAGGTGATGTATTTACCTATGTATCCAAGGAGGACATGTTGGATGGCAACAACTATTTACTCTGGTCCTTCATGATGAAGAATGTGATGATTATGAAGAATCTTTAGGACTACACAAGCGGAGAAGAAGTTAGGCCCGGAGTTGTGACTCCTGCTACTCCTCCAGGAGGACGTGGACAATGGGCACCATAGTTGCATTCGTACTACGTACGAACTAATTCGTTCTGTACAGTTCGTACTGTACCGTACGGTACGTATCTGTACCATTTTGTACCAAAAAACAGACTATTTTTGGCCTTTGAAGACTAGACCATACAATATCTTCCAACTCAGCCTTATGTTTATTATCATAATTCCAAGTCTCTCTCACACACACACTCTCTCTCTCTCTCCCAACTTCCAAGATGAGTATGCAATTCCAAGAGCATCCCTCCCCCCCCCCTCTCTCTCTCTCTCTCTCTCTCTCTCTCTCTCTCTCTCTCGTCTCACACACACACACACAAAAGAATGAAGAGCCTGTTTGTCCATCCACCCTAAACTTTGCTTTTTTCTTTGATGTATTACATATACACTCCCATCTGTCTTCTAGTAGCGCATTGCGCATGTTGTGTGTGACGTTTTTCCTTGTTATCCTCATGTATTCATCCTATTAACTCAAGTGACATTGGTATTTTAGCTCTAAACATGTGTTCTATTTATCTATAATCCAAAATAACCAAGTTTTTGTTTTTCTTTTCCGTACTAATATCGTACCGTACCTTATAAAATCATAAGATACCAATCAGTACCATATTTTATCGTACCGTACCGTATCATACCTTTTGTACCTGACAACCATGACGGGCACCTCAGCTTGTTCAGCCTACTCCACTTCAACCACTTTCCCAAAGATCAACAGCTCAAAAGGCATGGGATACACGGGATGCACACACTTTGTCGTTGATTGCATTGGCAGTTCAACCGTCTATCATCCCTCACATTTGGTCTGTAGTTTCTTCACGAGAAGCCTGGCTGACTTTGGAGTAGATGTTTGCTCGTAAAAATGAGACCCGCATCTCTTTCTTAAAGAAAGATCTTGAGACACTGAAGATGGATGAGGGTGATTCTATGTAGGATCACTTAAACAAAATTCAAGACTTGTGTGAGCAGCTTATGAATGTTGATGAGTATTACTCAGATGCACAACTGATATCTACTACATTGAGCTCATAGCCACCCTCGTACTTGGCCTTTCATACGGCCTTGAACCTCACCATGAGGATTGCCCCACAGCTGATTACTTATCTTCAGCTAGCCAGTTTGCTCTTAGAGGAGGAGCAGACAAGAAGAAACAGTGGTGTGGATGTCATAGCCTCTAAGCAAGCTTTTATGACACGACAGAAGGGCAAGGGCAGCCAAGCAAAGAATGCTCCGTAGAGCTCTGACAATTTAGGCACTTCATAGGTAATAAGAAACAAGAAGGCACGCAAGCCAAGAACAGCAAATGCCATTATTGCTAGAAGCCAGGTGAAACCGGTCTATGACTCACATAAAGCAGTAGTCCCTTCAATTAATACCTAGTCTTTTCGCATACACACACAAATAGAGACCTCACTCCCTCGCTCAACACTAGATTGGCCCCGAAGATCGGCGCCCCTCTTGGTATTTCTTTGTCAATTAAAAGATGGAAGGTTACCCAAAAAAAAAAGTTCCAAAGTACAAAACCTGTGAATAGTTGGCTTTCATCTTTTCTGAGTAAATTTCAGCTGCATAAGGACAGTATAGCATATCCAGAACAACATCCCTTTCAAGGTAAATTTCAGTTGTTTCTTGAGTGTTCTCAGCCTTATTCCATTCCACATCTGTTCCATACCAGCTGGACTACAAACCCTTTGACCTTGCCATCATTCCAGTAATAAAACACTCCCACAAACAGCACTAAATCAGAGGCGAAAACCTTGTTCCCGTGTGACGTGGTCATCACTTTCTTTAGTTCCTCCATTGGAGAATCAATCAGCTGCTCCTGAACCTGGATAGTGAGGCTCTTGCCTCAGCAGAAGTGCAAAGAAAATACAAAACTGTACATTTGATGGAATCAACCCATCTTCTAGAGCATTTCCTTTGAGAATAGAGAGAGAGTTGAACAGAGGAAGCAAGCTCTACCTCCATACATGAGTCAGAAACGAAGAAGTACTCTCCATAGCTGATGTACTTGCAACAATCTACCCTCAGCCCCTGAAAACTTCACGCTCAGATTTGCCTCTCCTTTCCTATTACATTTTATTTTAATGCTCTCTCTCTCTTTTGGAATTTTGTGCCCAAATTGTGACACATGGCATACATGTAACAATTTTCCTGTTTAAACCTTCCGGTCTAAAATTCTCCATGATCGGTGCAAAATTTGACCTTAGCACAAACCAGAGAATTAATCCTTGTGCAAAAACAAAGATAATGATGTGAACAGAATCTGGGGTCCAAAAATAGTAACTCCCTCAATTTTAGGGATGGTAACCCCTGCATTCCTCTAGTTGTTCTAAGCAACTTTTATCATTGCAATGACATCAAAAAGTGTAATGTGGCTCAATTACGGTGACTTTTATTCCATAAGCATTCTCACATGTGCATCTTCTGTCTTGGCTAGGCTCATTGTCCCGCACTATCTCCAGTGCACACTCCCAAACCACTGGCATTCTATTCTTCAGTACCCATTCAATATGGAACTGGTCCCAAGGCTCAGACAAACCATTAGTCCAATTTATCCCAATGGCTCCCTCTTCTGGCTGTGCAAAGATCCCGGCTTAATCCAAGAGAACTCTGAGGTAAAGAGCAACAACATCTGAAGAAAAGAAAAATAAAATATTTATATAAGTAAATAAGGAAAGCAACTGCAAAAAGTATCACCACCTGATGACACCACGCCAATACATCACTTAGTGTAGAAAGCGCATAGCCAAGGAGAAGAAGAAGGAGTTAGGAATGTCTGTTTCTGATGCTCCTTCCACTGCTACTGAGTCAGCATCCTTTGTTGCATATAGGGACTATTGTTTTTATACATGCAGTTATGACTCTTCTTGGGCTGATAGAGCATTTAGCTCTACTGAGGATGCAAGCACTTGGTTTTTTGACAATGGTGCTTCTAGGCACATCGCATCTCACAGAGATTTATTTGCTTCTGTTGGTGCAACTCCAGTTGGCAAGTCTATACAGTGTGCCAACAATGCATCATACCCTGTTAGAGGTATTGGGGGAAGATTATACTCACAGCCATTGATGGCTCTATTCTCCGTCTATAGGATGCTTTGTTTGTACTAGGTATAAAGAATATTTGCTATCTATTTCTTCTTTGGCACAGTGTGGAGTGCAGGTCACCTTTGATGATGACAGATGCATGGTGCGAGATAAGGAACACGACTTTGGTCTTGACTAACACTCTATATCATAGGTTATATGAGTTGGATGCTCTTCCAGTTGATCAGTTAGCATATTTAGCGTCCACTCTTACTCTTGCTATGTTACAGGCGGAGTTATGGAATGCTCGCATGGGGCATGTGAATTATGGTAGCTTGATGCTCCTACAACATACACAACTGCTAGATGGATTTCCTCTTTTGGAGAGACCTCTTGAGCACTTATGCGAGGAATATATTTTGGGAAAAATGCATCGGTTTTCGTTTCCCCATGATGTTGCTTTTAGAGCCATAGCCAAGTTACAGTTAGTGCACTCAAATATATGTGGCCCTATGCAGACAAAGTCATTGGGTGGATATTACTATTTTGTGACTTTTTTTGATGACTTTACTCACTTTTGCTAGGTCTATTCTTTAGTGAAAAAGTCAGAAGTGTCTGATGTATTTTTGTCTTTTGTAACACTTGTTGAGAACCAATCTGGCTGTAAAGTAAAGACTCTCAGTTCAGACCGAGGAGGGGAATATATGTCCTCTATGCTAAATTCTTTTTTGAAGCAGAAGGGCATTGTTCATCAATTCACTACTGCTTATACTCCAAAGTAAAATGGGGTTGCAGAGAGGAAAAATCGGTCACTCATGGAGATGGCCAGATGTATGCTGAAAGCAAAGAGCTTGCTACACAGTTTTTGGATGGAAGCTGTTATGTGTGCTTGCCATGTTTTGAACAAATGCCTCCCCAAAGCATTAAAGAATGTCACGCCTTTTGAGGCTTGGAACAACCGGAAACCTTTTGTTGGGCACTTTCATACCTTTGGTTGTCTTGCATATGCACACATTCCCCAAGTACTTAGAAAAAAGTTGGATAACAAGGCTGTCAAATGCATTTTTGTGGGCTATAGCAATGAGAGCAAAGAATACAGACTATATGATCTTGTCTCTAAAAAGGTATTTGTCAATAGGGATATACTTTTCGATGAAAAATCAGAATTATCCCTTGCTGGTTTTGACACATATCAGGCTGCCCGTGATGTATTTAAAGGGCTGCTGCCCATTTCATTTGGTGATTCAACTAGAGTTTCAGCAAGTGAACTTAATGTTCAGCCAGCTACTCCATTGGAAAATGCGGAAAATCAACCATTGGCTAATTTGAATATTTAGAAACTTAGTAAGAGCTTGTGCACAGTCCAGAGGCAAGACAAATGCCTAGATGGTATTTACAGACTATGAAAGATAGTCATTTGGCAAGAAAGCTACAAGTGAGACTCCTTCCTTCTCTCCCACAATCTTGACAAACATTAGGCTGCAATATGACCTATTTTGCCACAGT
This sequence comes from Lygodium microphyllum, assembly GCF_053477565.2. Taxonomy (NCBI): domain Eukaryota; kingdom Viridiplantae; phylum Streptophyta; class Polypodiopsida; order Schizaeales; family Lygodiaceae; genus Lygodium; species Lygodium microphyllum. The sequence continues at coordinate 144,563,944 of NC_141150.1, read as the reverse complement.
AGTGACACACAATACTAGAGTTTTTAGAACCTCTATTCTGTCATCCACCTCTTCCTCTAAAGCTCCCCCTGCCTCTAAAGTTACCACGACCTCCTGAAACCTGCATATTGCCAAATTGCTGATTCAATCTATTTTGTTGGTTGTCACACTGAGGACACATAGAGTATATGACCACGACAGAAACACAGAGATAGACACAAACACAGAGGACAAAACTCAAACTCTAAACGCAAAACTCAAAACTCAAACCCTAAATGCAAAATGCAAAACTCAAACATAAACAGAAGAAGAAAGAGAGAGAACACAACTCTGAAGTGAATGAATGATGTAAATGAATGTAAGAGTGTACAATGTGCTCAAGGTTAAAGCAATGCCGGAGTGTGACGTCCACCAGAGACGGATCCCAAGTCTATGACCACCACTTGGAGTGTGAAGATAGAGGAAACTAAAAAACGCTGACACCATGGGCTGCCAGAGACAGAGGAGACAAGTACAGAGGGGTGAGATGACACTAGGCAGCTCTAGAAGGATGCAAACACAAGCTATAGGATGTCGCCTGATGTTGGAGATGTCAAAAGATGACGTACCAGTGAGACAGTAGGGTTTGTGGGGAGAAACACGGAGTGAACTCGGCAAACATGGAGAAGAGAAGAGAAGAGAGAAGAAACTCTGATGAATGGAATGATGAAGATCTGAATCATGGAGTGAATGTGATACAAGGGAACAAGGATGCCATAGCACAAGGAAGATGATGATGACAGCCATGAACCACAAACTGCAATGTCCTCCTGAAGGGGTGTGAGGGTAGTGGAGAGGCTGGAGAGAAGAGGTGACGGACTGAAGGAATCAGCCGTGAGCAATGAATCAAAGAGTGGCCTATAAATAGGCACAGCCAATCTAGGATGGGGCTCCTTTTTGGGGCTGCAAACTCTAAACACAAACCCTAAACGCAAAACGCAGAAATGCAAAAATGAAAACTACGGGTAAAGGGTGAAGCGTTTCTCAACACCTCTTTTCAGGCCCAAAATGGGGAACAAGAGAAGAGTGAGGTGGAGATGCAATGCTACATACTGAAGAATGCTCATGCAGCAGGTGTCAATTGGACAATGTCTCTCGTAGGAAAATTGTTTACTTGCCCAAGCGCCTTAGTACAAAGATGATAAAAACATGCAATGCATAGGAGAAATGTCAGACTTTGTGTGGTGCCGAGAACCATAAAAATATGCCCATACTCGATCTCGGGAGGTAGCTCCATGCTGACCAAGGGACGAAGAAGATCCACCCTGTAATCTGAGAATACCACCTAAAAGGAGACCTTTGAAGATAATCGGGAGACAGGATGAGCTGTAGAACCCGAAACTCAACCTTGGAAGAGAAGCCACTAGCTCCGTGACTCCATGCTGAAAGGAATACGAAGGCCTAGCCACCAAGTCGTTGTTGAAGGCCCAAGGGCCCTGATCTAGGTAGATCCTCTAGATCCTAGATATGAGTAGAGGAAATAATTACTCAAAGGAGAGCCACTCCTGGAAAGTGAAAGGTGGTGGTGTGTGAAGAACTTCATGGTACATAGGGTCCCTCTCTAAATCAAAAGAAGTAGAAGTAGGAGCCCCCTTTGAAGCCGAAGAAGAACTGGAAGCCCCCTCTAAGGGCGAAGTAAGAAAATCCCCCTAAAGGGAATCCAACCACTCATGGCTCACAGACTGCAAAGCATCTGATGATGAAGGAAGTGCCCTTGGTTGTGCCAAAGAAGGTATCTGAGGCTCGGAAAAAGAAGCCAAAAAAGCACCCAGAAGTGGTCTCTCGAACCCAAGTGGAAGAGGGTGGAGAAGAAGGAGGCTCAGGATGAGTCATGAGTGATGAACAATCGCGGACTCTTAGGAGAGTGGACTGTAGAGGAGATGTGGGCCATGAAAGCCACTGTACCCGGAAGTACGTGGGAAAAACCTCTACGTAGTGGGATGGTCTCCAGAGGGCTTATCGCCTCATAAGGTCTTAGAGCCTCCATGTGCTCAAAAGGACTAAGTGTGCGTCGGGTGCAGCTTATTGCCTTGAGCATAATACTCTGATAGCCGATGTAGAACAATCTCTGTGGCCCAGAAAGAAGAGGTGGCACAAGGAGCGCCTGGTGGAAGACGCATATACTCCGGAGGGGTGGGGAGCAAAGGTCAATGTCAACAGTCTTCGGTGGGATGACCGTTCGTGCCGCAATAGGAGCACCTGGTAGAAGGGCAATCTGTCGGTGGAGACGCCATGGTACCGGTGTGGTAAATTGGGTAAGGGAGGGTGGGAGGGAGAAAAAGGATATCTCCCAATGCACAGCAGTAGAATGTGGTAGTAAAACGTTGCAGTAAAACACAGCAATAGAATGCCGTAGTAAAACGCCGCAGTAGAACGCAACAGTAGAATGCCGCAGTAAAACGTCGCAGTAGAACGTCGCAGTAGAACGTCGCAGTAGAACGTCGTAGTCAAACGCAACAGTAAAACGCGGCAGTAAAACACAGTAGCAGAAGAAGAGAAGCCGAACCCGCCACCGGTCTTTGCCTTCACTGGAGTGGAGAATCTTTGCCGTTGTTTGAGCAGATTCAGCTCTGATACCATGTCAAAAGATGACGTACCCGTGAGACAATAGGGTTTGCAAGAAGGAACACGGAGTGAACTTAGCAAACATGGAGAAGAGAAGAGAAGAGAGAAGAAACTCTAATGAATGGAATGATGAAGATCTGAATCGTGGAGTGAATGTGATACAAGAGAACAAGGGTGTCATAGCACAAGGAAAATAATAATGATATCCATGAACCAAGAACCGCAATGTCCTCTTGAAGGGGTGTGAGGATAGTGGAGAGACTGCAGAGAAGAGGTGACACACTGGATGAATCAGCCGTTAGTCATAGTCAATCTAGGATGGTGCCCCTTTTTGGGGCTGCAAACTCTAAACGCAAACTCTAAACGCAAAACGCAGAAACGCAAAAACGGAAACTACGAGTGAAGGGTTTCTCAACAAGAGATGCTGGCGATATAATATACTTGCAGGCCAAGTATATCATAGTTGCCACCACAGACTACCTCACAAAGTGGGTAGAAGCACGAGCCACTAGGAAAAACAACGCTAGGACCACGACCAAGTTTCTTTGGGAGCAATTGATCTCACAATTCGGCTGCCCCATTGAACTAGTTAGTGACCAAGGCATACACTTCATCACGAAGGGATTGTCCACCTCATGTCTATCTACCTTCCTGATCATCCATAAAAAATATTCTCCCTACTATCTTCATCTAAACGGCTAGGAGGAAGAGGTGGCAGCAGTCGCGAGGCTCGACAGCCATGTGGAGGTAGGCTGATGGCTGAAATTTGCACTGGAGAGAGTGAAACCTGCACAGACAGGATAAAGCTGAATGGGGGCAGTCTGTCTATTTATAGATGTGGAAGGGTGCCCCAAAAATTAGGGGTTTTGGGAGACAAAGTGCTGAAGCCTGTAGAATACCAAGAAGGGTAGGAACCCCCTTTCAACCTAGATGTGGATGCCAAAGAAGGAAGAGAAGCCTGATGTCGGTCTTCGTGTGGTGCCGAGAACCATAAGGAATGAAAGAAAATGAAGTGGATGAAGTGGATGAAGCACCCCGCTAGAAGAGCAAGGTAAAAGTCACCACCATGATAGCATCGAGAGAGATGTTGCACAATTCGCCTTGGGAGGGAAAGCCACCATGCTGGAAGAAGAGCAAGCACTCCTAGGATGATGAAACCATGAAAGGAATGGTGCGCATCCCCACGTCTCTAGCCCAGGTAAGACCAAAGCAATCTGCCAGTTAGCCCTACACTGAAAAACAAAACCCTGCAAAAGAGATGAGAATCTGCAAACACAGAGGTTAGTGGTGAGATGCTCCAAAGCAAAACAAAACAGAAAGAAAATCTGACTCAAAACAAATGCAATGAATGTGTATGTATGTGAGTAAATGCAGCGTAAGACAAAATAATGGAAAAGCTAAGGACAATGAATCCTATGGGCCCAACTCTAAGAGTGTGAAAAATGAATGCTAAATTGACCTAGGGTATCCGTAAGGACCTAGGGACATGCTAGTCTAAGAAGGTGGCCACCATCGCGTACGTCCAGTAGCAGGGCTCTACCAAGGGAACGCCTGACGAGGTGGAGAGGAAGGTGAGATAGATACATAAAGTGCAACGGGATCGAAACCTGCAGATCAATCAGCCAATCTCTCGAGGGTAGTGAATGAGATGGGTTGCTGAGGCTGTACTCATTCACATGTCCAGCAGCAACAACGGGTGCTAAAGGAGCAGATGAAGCAGGAGCAGAAGGCGTAGCCCCACTGGATTGTGCAGTCGCAGTGGTCTGCTGAGGCTTTTTAGGTGGAAGACCTTGGGCCTTGGAGCAACACTCCTCATCCACATGGTCTGCTCTCTAGCAGTGTGTGCAAAACCGGTTTGTCTTAGGGAGTTGCTGTCAAATAGGTCTAGATTCTTTGGTTCCATTTAAGGAAGAGGAGTCACCCTTTGATTGGCTTGCCTTCGCATCTTGCGAGTTCTTGCCACTGGTGGTTTTCCCTCCCGAAGAAGAGGCAACCAATCCCCCTCCGCTCTGAATAAGGTTGGGATGAGAATTTCTTATGGACTTGATCATGCAGCCTCGCGTAACGCAAGAATTGACACTCAAACTCGTAGAAGGTTGGCAATCGAGATTGGGAGATGATGTATTGAATGAAATTGAAGTACTTTTTAGGCAACTTAGGCAACTTATTTAAGAAGAATGTAACCTGATCGCCATCTGACTTTGGAGAGCCAATAGTGGCGAACTCGGCAAGTAACCCCCTATATTCAGCAAGCTTGACTTTCACATCATCCCCTTCCTTAATAGAGAACTCTTGAAGCTCAAAGTCGAGATTGATGCGCCGAGTACAATCTCAAGTTGTATAGCAATTGAGAAGGTGACTCCTGTAAGGACCGATTAAGCACGAAGATCGAGGCAGACTGTCGTATGCACAGTGAGAGACAGAGAGAGTGCGAAAGAGCAGAGTAGAGAGTGAGCACGTTTTTGGTACAATGATGAGTGTACCACTTTAGGTTTTTAGATAGATACATATACGAAAGTACAACACGTTCATTTACTACAGGTATCTGCTGCTGTACAACGGGCACATTTTGCTGTCCAAAAGGTATTTCTTCCCGGAATACAACCCTATGGACCTCCTCAGTCTTTTCGGGCTGTTTGTGCATGTGATCTTTCCGGAAGATAATGTCATTGTTGCGTACTACTTTCCTTCTCAGGATTCCACAATTTATACCCCATTTCACCCTCGTCACCATATCCTAGGAAAATATATTTACAGGACTTTGCCTCAAGTTTGCTGCGTTTTTCTTTACGAATGTGCACAAAAGCCTCGTAGCCAAACACTTTCAGATGAGCATATGAAGGTGGCTTGCCTAACAGCCTTTGCCCAAAAACCATGGGGTAATGCAACATGAGACAGCATCGTACGAACCTTATCCTCTATGGTCCGATTCATACGCTCTGCAACTCCATTTTGGGGTGGATTATGAGGGGCAGTGAGCTCCCTCTTTATTCTTTTGCTGTCACAAAATGCTTGAAAGGCCTTGGACACATATTCCCCACCATTGTCAGAGCGAAGACACTTAAATGTCTTATCTGTCTGATTTTTCAGCCAATGCCAAGATTTTTTTAAACTTATCAAGCACTTCATCCTTGCTACGAATAGGATAAATCCATACTTTCCATGTAGCATCATCGACAAAGGTGACAAAATATTTCTTTCCCCCTAAAGATAATCCTGGCATTTGACATACATCCGAATGTATTAACTCTAGAGAAGAAGATTTCAAAGAAAGAGACTTTTTGTGAGACGTCTATGCAGTTTGCCATAAATGCAATGATCATAATGCTCAAAATCAGCATAACGAAGACAAGGCAAGTAACCCAAACGAGAAAGCACTTTCATTCCTATTTGACTCATGTGTCCCAACCAGCCATGCCACAAAGAAACGCTTGACTGCTCGGTCACGGCAACAATATGGTCACGCACACTAGATACATGAAGTGGATACAAAGTATCACTCTTGCAACCTCTGGCAATAATCCTAGATCCCTTACAGATCTTCCATTTTCCATCACCAAAGGTGGTATGAAAGCCATCGTCATCTAGCTGCTCTGTGCTAATCAAGCTCTTCTTGAGCTGAGGTACATGCCGTACATGCTAAAGCGTAAAGATAGAGCCATGCTGAAACTGTAACCGCACACTGCCAATACCTGCAATCTCACATGCATAGTTGTCCCCAAGATGGACAACACCATGTCGACCCCCTATATAGGCGGAAAACCACTCACAATGAGGGGTGACATGAAAGGAAGCACCTGAATCAAGAATCCAGGTATGCATGTCATCATCTATACTTGCAAGTAAAGCATATGCACTAAAGTGTGAAGAGACAAAGAGTACATCACTCCCACTGTCACTATCATGAGTGACTACATTCACCTCTTCAATTTTTACACTGCTCTTCTTAGGCTGACTGTCCTTCTCTTCCTTGCTATCATCTGTCTTCTTGCCTTTTTCTTTCTCTTTCTTCCATTTGTAGCAGTCACGTTTAAAGTGACCCTTCTTTCCACAATGATGGCATTCAACATCTTTGCCACGTGATTTACTGCATCCCTTGCCATCATATTTGCCCTTTTGCTGTGATCTGCCCCTAGTATGCAAAGCACTGGAAGACTTACTAGATGTATTGTTTTGCCGATTCATCTCTTCCATAAGTAGAGCACTCTCTACATCAACATACAAAAGGATTACATTAGAATTGCTCATAGCAGTCCTGAATGTATCCTAACTCTCTGGTAGAGTGCAAAGCAAGAAAGTAGCCTTAAATTCCTCATCAATCATGAACTTCAAGGCAACCAGCTGGCTGAAAAGGGAGTTAAACTCACTCAAGTGAGTAGACATTGCTGCACCTTCTTTCATACGCAAATCCATAAGCTTTTTCAGCCAATACGCTTTGCTTGCAGCACTCTTCTGTGCATACAGTTCTTCCAATCTAGTCCATATAGCATATGCAGAATCCAAACCTTCAATGTTGAACAGCAAGGCATCAGAAATCGATAGCTCTATGGTTGAGCGTGCAAGCTCATTCAACTCGTCCCAATCAGCATGATCCATGTCCGTGGGCTTTGCCCCTTTGGTTTTGATCGGCTCTGCCTGCTTCTTTTGTAACAAGATATTGTAGCACTGCTTTTGCCAAACTACAAAATTGTGTGCGCCTTCAAGCTTCTTTATGTGTATCAGATTACTGTTGTCATTGCTACCAGCCATGATTTTCAGCCCAAATGTGACCAAAAAACCAGTAAATGCAGGCCCAAACTATCACCCAAGTGACCAAGGTACAAACAAGTACCAATCAGCAATAAATGACCACACAGAAGTACAGATTTCAGATCTGTAATTAAATTTTCAGAAGCGCCAAACCAAGTGCTACAGCATTATCCAACTGATTACAGCTGTTCCAAGGGCATGTGCATCACATTACATGAGAAATCCCAAAATTTCAGCTGCAATTTCTGTTGTACATGTACCCACGTGCATAAAATTCGACACGAACGGTCAAAAGCCCCAAATTTTTGTGCTCAAAGCGTCAAACACACATCTGCATTTCCTCTGTCATGCATAGGACTCTCCAATTGTGCCAAAATAAAGCAATTTCAGCAAAACCCCCAAATTTTACCAAGTGTTGATATCCAAATTGCGTGGAATTCAACCTGCATGTACATGAAGTGACCAAATGCTACATAAATTTTGCCCAAACTGCAAAAGCCCCAAATTGCACAGGATCCAATGTGCATCAATGTCGAGAAATTGGGTAAATTTCAACCCAATTTGTGCATGTACATGAAAAGCCCCAAATGTCGGGGACAAAATGTCACAAATTCTTGCAATTTCTAAGACAAATTTGCTTGTCCTGCATCAAATTTTCCAAATTTGGGAAAAGCCCCAAATTTCTGGGCCGAATCTTGAGAAATTTCACTCAAATGAGCAAAATTTCAACAATTTTGGCGAAATCCCCAATTCAAATGCGCACAATGTTTGCAATTCCAACGCAGATGCCTCAATTTTTCATGAACAGTGCTCAGTTTGGCGAAGCCCCAACTTTATAGGCCAAAATCGCACAAATTTTATGTTTTGTGCTTGCGCGCGCGAACCGTGGTTAGAGGAAGGAGTTCGAGAAAATGATTTTTTTGAAAAAAAAAAAGGTTTCGGATGACGGGTCCGTTGACCCGTCATGCCTATCTCCCATCCTCCTCGTCGCGCGCTTGCCTGCTGGTCCCGTCACTGTCGCACGCTCCACTGAAAACGCCTGCTGGTCGCTGTCCGTGAGCCCGTGAGCCCCACTAGTCTGTGCCTTGTCTGTTGCAGCACCACGCTGCCACACCTACTCCCTGCTCGACTACTGCTCCATTATGCGCTAGACCTATGTGGACTGGTCGGCGACTGCTGCCCGACACACTAGCGCCTCGTCGCTACTCCCTGCAGACGTCACACCCACTGATCCACGTTCGTCATGCCCACTGGTCTACGTTGGACCTGCTGCCGCCTGTTGGACCACGCTAGACCTACGTCTAATAGTCAGTCTGCTGCCCATCGAGAGCTCGCCTTTGAGCCGTCTCGTCACCACTCTAGTCTTGAGCCTCAGCCTGACGATCTCTGCAACACCTTACGCTCTAATACTAGTTTGTAGGGACCCATTAAGCACGAAGATCGAGGCAGACTGTCGTATGCACAATGAGAGAGAGAGAGAGTACGAAAGAGCAGAGTAGAGAGTGAGCACGTTTTCGGTACAATGACGAGTGTACCGCTTTAGGTTTTTAGATAGATATATATATATGAAAGTACAATGTGCTAAGGGTGTGTTCACACCCATGCACATATAAAAGGCACAATGGCCCTTTATTCCCAACTCCAATGCTCTGACGCGAGCGGAAAGTGCTACGACTGAGAGTGAAACTAAGGAAGCAATCCCTGCATCAATCCCTGCATCAACTCAACATTGGCTGTGGCATTGCGGGCTTTCCATTGACAGATATAGTCAGGGTGAGCTAGTCGAGGGTCCGGCATTGGCTCTAGACCAATGACAAGGTCCCAAAGACCCTGAGACTCAAGCACTTGTTGCATGAAATTAGACGAAGTGGTGAAATTTGACCCGTTAAAAAGTGTCTTGTCCGTGAAGGCATTCTTGGCCGTTGCAACAGGAGTGATAGTGCTCGAAGATGGATAGTGTAAAAAAGTGTAGTGTGGGTAGGATGGGGGAGTGGAGTACACTTGGGAATGGGCCCCAGAGTGCCCACCAGGCATGCCGGTAGTGTGCAAGGTGGATCCATAAGTAGGGATGGGCTAACTAGGCATGGGCATGGTAGCCACATGAGGAACCCAAGAAGGTGGGATGGGAACACGGGGAGCAGAAGATGGGAATCCCTGCTTAGGTGTAACCCAAGGAGAGTGTGAAGACGCACCATAAGCAAAGGATGGAAACCCCTGCGTTTGAGTGATCATGTGAGATGTAAAGCTAGGGATAGTGAGGGGGATGCCCATCACAGTCGACCCAAGAGTTATGGATGTGCTCCTTTGCTGAAAGGTGAGAGGCACTCTGTTAAAGGGTGGCATTCCCCTGAACGAAGTACCATGGTGCAAAGAGGTAGAGAATGGGGTGGAGAAGGAAAAGGTGCTAAGAGCGAAGATGGAAAATCCAACCCCTAGGCTGTGTGATGCAGATGTGGAGTGTAATCCAAGGTTTTGGAAAGATGATGAGAGGTGATCAAGGTGTGATATAGAAGAGGATGGCATGGGAGGGAAGTGAGAAGTGTGTGTGACATGCTTAAATGAAACAGAAGCTGTAGATGTACCTGAATTCCATCTGCTTCGTGAGCCCCCTCTATTGAAGTCCATATACAAAAAGCCATCCGGAACCTGTACCTCAAAAGAAGAAACAAGTGAGGTTTTTGATCCATGCAACACAAAAGAATTGTACAAACCTGACATTGGATCTGGCCAAGATGATGAAGATGGATCGCCAGACGTTCCAAATGCCCTATGTCCTCTGTGATAGGAGAGGTGGCCAGCCTCACCAACCAATCTGAATGTGGTAGCAAAACTGGTAGAAGGGGTGTAAACATTACCCTACTTGTTGTAGTGGTACTCCTCAAAGTCCTCTGTCATGTTAGTGAATTTTGGAATAGGAGTAGAAGAAGAAAGTAAAAGTGGAGTGTCGTCCTCCTCACGGAGTCCATAATGCTGTCTCAAGGTCTCCAATGAGGAAGAAGCCTAATAAGACATCATAGAAACTGGAGAAGAAGGTGTCTGGGACATTGTGATTCGGTTACGAGTCGTATTGTGTACCTCGCACAAAGACTAGCTCTCCACGATATCCGCAAGATACTGTTTACAAGAGCATCGGCTCTAATACCATGTGAAGAAAACTGCTAGGGTTTGCATTGAGGACACACAAAGTGTACGACCACGACAGAAACACAAAGAGACAGACACAGACACAAAGGGCAAAACTCAATCCCTAAACGTAAAACTCAAAACTCAAACCCTAAACGCAAAACGCAAAACTCAAAACTCAAACACAAAAGCTGAAACACAATTAGAAGAAGGGAGAGAGAGAACACAACTCTAAAGTGAATGAATGCTGTAAATGAATGTAAGGGTGTACAGTGTGCTCAAGGGCAAAGCAATGTCGCAATGTGACGTCCACCGGAGACGGATCCCAAGTCTATGACCACCAGTTGGAGTGTGAAAAGAGAGGAAACTGCAAAACGCTGACACTAGGGGCTGCCAGAGACAGAGGGGACAACTGCAGAGGGGCAAGATGACACCAGGCAGCTCCAAAAGGATGCAAACATAGGCTGTATGATGTCGCCTAATGTTAGAGATGTTGGCGATGGCAGTTGGAGGCCAAACGCAGCCTGGGAGATGGCGCCTGGCAGTGGGCGACAATTGGAAGAAGGCGCCAGGGTGCTGCGAGGCTGGAGGGAGAGGTGGCAGCAGTTGCGAGGCTGGACAGACACGTGGAGATAGACTAATGGCTGAAATCTGCACTAGAGAGTGTGAAACCTGCACAGACGGGATAAGGCTGAATGGGGGCAGCCTATCTATTTATAGATGTGAAAGGGTGCCCCAAAAATTAGGGTTTTTGGGAGACCACTGAAACTCTCTCGAACTACTCTCCTTTTTAGGGTTTTTCATTAATTAAGTGTGTTTTGGGGCTGTTTAAGAATGCTAATCAGCTGAAAAGCGTGTCTTAGCTCAACACCATGGAGTTTGTTATGGCAGCAAGTACAATTGATGATGAGGAGCCTGAATGTTTTGAGGATGCACAACATAGTGTGCATTGGATGGCAGCAATGCAAGCTAAGTTTGATTTTATCATTAAGAATCAAACATGGGATTTAGTATCTTTGCCTATTGGGAAGAAAGCCATTGGAACAAAATGGGTCTACAAGTTGAAAAGGAATGCAGATGGATCCATTGACAAATATAAGGCAAGGCTTGTAACCAAGGGCTATGCACAAAAGAAAGGCATTGACTATGAGCTCCTACCTCCCACATGACTACCATCAGGTCTATGGTTGCTTTGGCTGCCCATTATGGATGGACTGTGCATCAGTTAGATATTAAAACTGCATTTTTACATGGGGAACTTCATGGGATCCGAACACTTGGTTTGCAAGATGAAAAAGGCTTTATATGGCTTGAAACAAGCTCCTAGAGCTTGGTACACAAAGATTGATGCCTTTTTACTCAGCCAAGGGTTTATAAACAGCTCATCAGAGTCGACCCTTTACATATGTAAAGAGGGGGAATCCATCCTGATCAATTGTCTATATGCTGATGACCTTTTGCTTACAGGAACACACGCTGATCAGATTTCAGCATTTAAACAAAATTTGCAGTAAACTTTTGAGATGTCAGACTTGGCGTCTTTGCATTATTACTTGGCCATACAGTTCATACATAATGCTAGAGGTATTGGTTTATCACAGTCAAGATACATTGGTAAACTCCTTGAGAGGTTTGGCTTACAAGATTGCAAGCCAGTCTATATACGAATGGAACCTGGACAGAAGCTGTCATTGCATGATGACAGTGATTTGTTTGATATACACATATACGCTCCAGCAGCAAATGGATGCCTTATCTACCTATGCAACACTAGGCCGGACATACAATTTGCAATTTCAGCCCTGAGCAGATATATGCATCAGCCACGCATGTCACATTGGCAAGCTGTCAAGCGTGTTTTCCGTTACTTGTAGGATACTAGACTCCTTGGATTGCTTTATGCCCAGGGGGGACCACTGCACTTACATGCTTATAGTGATTCTGATTGGGCTGGTGATTATGATTCATGTCACTCTACTAGTGGCAATTGTTTCTTTCTAGGCTCATCTTGCATATCTTGGCTTAGCAAGAAACAGTCCACTGTTGCCACATCGTCATGTGAAGCTGAATACAAGGCAGCTTTCACTACCACAATTGAATGTATATGGCTTGGATGCTTGCTACATGATCTGGATGTATCTGTCACGGAGCCTACTCCCTTGTTCATTGACAGTCACAGTGCCATTGCAGTGGCACGGAACCCAGTGTTTCATACACGTACGAAACACATTGAGATACATTATCACTTTGTCAGAGAGAGGATACATGCAAAAGATATCAACCTTGTCTATTGCCCTACCACGAGTAATGTGGCATACATCTTCACCAAAGCTCTTCCTCATGTGACAAATTTGAAGCATTTCGCAATGCTTTAAATTTGATCTCCTTTGGTGGAGGATGACCCTTGTATCTTGTTCACTCTTCACTCCAGGGGGGTTTGCTGGGTTTCACTCACGCCTATGCTCACAGAGGAGTGTGATGATCAGTAGGACACTGGGGCACTTTTTACTCTTTGTAAGAGAGGAGATTCATTCCCTTTATTTTATGTGCCTATGTTACACATTTACGGGCACTTATCATGTTGCACATACTTTCGAGTGCGAACACCCTCTTACAACCCTAAGATTTAAGAGTTGTACCTTGTACTTTCATCTTACACTCTTTCAGTCAATTGCATTGGGTATCGTGCTTTATTCTCCACATTGTCTACTACACTCTTAGCTGAGCTTTGATCCTCTCCACCTTCTCACAATTGGCTGCCCAAAAACTACCAAGACTATGGAGGTATGGTTATCTAACATCAGGAGTCTAAAGGGCCACCCCAAAGATGCCAAGGTATCAGACAAAACATACTTGTTGGCTACCTAATGGCCTACCAAGACTTGCAAAAGTGATGTTAAACCACTTCGAACTTTACTTTTTCTTTTTTGGTGAAGTAACTCTCTTTGCTCTCTAACAACCTCCTCCTCTCTCACAATGGCTAGAATAGATTTCCACCAACCCCTAAAAACGTTTTTCCCACTTGCATGGGCAAGTTTTGCCAAGTGGCAACCTTCTAATCCCATTTTTCAGCATTATCCACCTTATTAAATAAGTTTTCAGAATATTAATTTTGAAAATTAATTTAATATTTATTCTAGTACTCAAAAAATTAATTTCACTAGCCATTAGTTAAATTGGCTATGCCAATTCGTCTTCCAAGTATCCTTGAGCAGTTACTAGCCCTTAGACTGGCATAAATTAATTTATTAATACCTAGTCTCTAACATCACTACCAACATTAGTGGCCAGTATATTGGTCTAGGCCAAAATCTGACACCGGGTACCACCTAGTACATGTCAAGCATAACTTATTACAACTTTTGTCTTTGGCACCAACTGATATATTGGGGTCCTAGGTCCCACAATGTGAAATAATTGACTTGCACCTCACATGTGCAAGTCAGATTAGCACATTTGATTAACTTTTAATTAAATGCTAAGCAAAGCAATAAAATTTCATATCCTCATGACAAATCTGTGTTCAAATCTGGTTGAGAGGAAACAATGACCAGCAATTCAAATGGGCTCCAAATGACTATCAAATAGCAGGGCAGCCTCTTGGGCTGTAAAAAAAAAGGTGTTACTGATGATGGCATCAACATCCAGATGATCCCTAAGAGCAAGGCAGCTGGTCTAGACAGCAAACACAAAAGAAAACTACACTAAAGATGAAAATGCACGTGGGCAGCAACCTTTGACAATGTGGCAAGCTAGGTGACAGTCAACTAATGATGACGACAAATCCAGAAGATGGTGGGCAGCAGCAAACGGCTTTAATTGGTAGCACTCAAGCCACTTCCACGAGAAGTATCACCTAGGCTTAGAAGAGATGGAGAGAGATGAGGATCTGATGGAGCGATGATGTGAAAAAGAATTATGATGATGAATGAAAAGGTGCCTAATGATGAATGTCTATGCCCTATTTATAGGAACTGGACAGTCCAAGGTAGCACCCTAAATATGGGAACCTAGCCTTTTTGGAGATGTAAGTGGAAACCAAATGGGAATTAAGAAAATGCAATGCACTTAATGACTAGGGTTTCTCAACACTCCAACTGTATTCAACATGATCCAAACTCTCCAAATCTACATTTGCTACTGTTGATCACATCCGAAGACTATCTGTTGTATTTCAGGATCTGTACATAGTACAACACACTCTCTAGCTCATACTTTCTATCGTGTTCCTTCAGAGACACGGGAGTTTGAGGATTGGTATTCACCTTGCATAGTGTGTTTGCTACATTGCGCATCATATTTATTCATTCATCTTCTATGTTCATTGTCTTTGAGTTACCCTAACCCTACTGAGCTATTTTATCAATTTGTAATTTGTCATATGATTGTGTTTATATTCTGTGTTTGAATATTTCTTTACATGGTATCAAAGCTAGCTATTCTCTGAGGAGATCTAGGCTTTTCATCAAACAAGATGACATCAAACACTACTTCATAGCTTTAGTCTTCAGGACGTCCTGTGCTGAGAACCAAGCAAGAGTTGGCTTCACAACTTGCCCAATGAGGTTCTGACACTGGTGGAGAGATATTTGACAATCATGGTGTCTACATATCCTATGAGATCTCATGAGCCAAGTACGATTTGATTCTCATGCATCAAGCCCAACAACAACCGAAGGGTAACATTGTTTATTTACCCTTAGATTCTGCACACAGACCTAATGATTTGCAGGAAGGACGAACCCTCCCTATGGAACATGCCATCTTATAGGAGAAGCTAGACACAAAAAACAAACCATCATATTCTTCCCCTCCTTCCACTTCGATGTCAAGTACACAAGTGTTTATTTTTGTTTCTATCCCTTATGTTTCTATTTCCATGTAAGATATTGCTAATATTCAATAAGGATGTACTCTCCAATCTATTCATAATAGTCTAAGTCTTGAAGAGGATAGATTCTTTTATGCAAACACAATCTGTTTATAACACTTGAAGAGAATGTTAAATATACTCAATGCCCCACCCTCGTAAGGTGCCACCAATAATCAATGGTACTCTAAGTTGTAAGGCCCCCATTATGAGGAGAAGCCATATGTGAGCACAAACATTGGTTGGGCCTGACTTGTATGTCAAATGTAATCTATATGACCACACAGCAAAAAGGTAACCTTTGTTAATCTAGCCTTTGAGTCAAATGGAGTAATTATGTTGGTAGCAATTCAAGGCACAATGCATTGAGTTGCGGGGTATGGGAGTTATCAGGGACCCCTATTTTAGAGTCCGGGGCCCCTTGCTGGGGGGTCTCAAGGGGACCCCCGGCCCCCCCTAACGAGGGTCTAGGGCAGCACACCCGGCCTGCCGACCATAAAGAGAATATTTCCTGAAATATTCGTTGGCTAATTAGGGAAGATTCATAGTATGGTCCGACATGCCGACCAAACTGCCTTCCCACACTATAAAAGGAAGACTCCTCTCAAGCCATCGTCAATCTATCTTTCACCCAATCAAAGTTCTTGCAGCTACCCTTAAGCTCTTCATCTATTATTTGTCTGGATCGCCATCTAAGCTTAATAGTGGAAGCACATGGGTTGACAGAGCCATCTTTGTATCAGTTCATTTGAAATTAAAGCAGTTTCTATTCTTCTTATATTTGTTGTGTGTTCTCTACTCCTTGCTCAAATTCTGTCCACTGTGCTATGTAATTTCTATAGAGGACAGATACTTTTATGCAAAGACAATCTATTCAAGAAAAATGTATTCTTCAATCTATTCATAACAGTCCAGGTCTTGAAGAAGGTACTCTCCAATCTATTCAAGAAGAAGGTACTCTCTAATCTATTCATAATAGTCTTAAGTCTTGAGAAGAGGGTAGATACTCTTATACAAACACAAAAAGAAATATGAATAAGAAAACCCCAAATTTTCCTTCTTTAAGTTTTCCTGTAAGTTTTGTTTCTCAAATTTAGAATCAATTTTCTAAAACAAATAAATCTATATTCACTTCAACTCCTTCCACACCGAATTTCCAATCCCGCCCTTCTATTCCATTGCCTCCATATCTACATTTACACCATTTTCCACATCACCATTCACCATTCCACCTATCCAACTACACACCACACTAAGGGCATCTTCAAACATAGGCACATCCTATCTCTTTAGGATCTCTACTTTAGCAGAGCCAGGTGGTGGAGGTGCACTGATGGTTGGGGTTAATCCCCCAACCCAATCATCCATAAGAACCTATATGCATCGGCTTCCCACCCACGCATCTCAAGCCCCACCTATTCTCCTACCTCCCAACTGGCTGTATAGTTTACCACCATGTCACTACTAGTGGGCCATCCTGCACCTCTTCAATAGTTGAACCACCCACAAGTCAATTACCTCCTTTGGGGCACACCTTTAGAGTCACCATGCCGTGCACTTTGATACCTCAAGTAACATCTAATTACCCCATTTCTATCTGATGCCACCCACCTATCCACCTCCTCCAACCATCCATCCATTTACATCAGGCAAGCATGCGTTTATAGATAAGACTCGTTTCAATGGCTCCAATTTTACCGCTTGGTCAAATCTCATGCAACATATCTTGGATTCCCAAGGCTTACGCAAACTTGTTCGTGGGTAGTAACCCCCAACGTGACTCCCCATTAGGTCTCATATGAGATACTTCACACTTGAAAATTTCACTCTTAACTCCAACACTTTGACCTTGCCTCTGAGCATTGGGCACATCTAGGTAGACCACTACATGGCTTGCGATTGTACCCAACATATGAATCTTGACCATGAGCTCCAAGAGTTTAAAATTATTAAGAGAGAGAATTTGACTATCAAGTTAGTTGAGTATCAGAGATTGCTCACTAAATTCATCAGCACTGGCTTACCCAAGTCAGCTGATGATCAAGTCACTTTGTTCATGAATAAATTACCATAAAAATATTTCAATTTCATCCAACAAGTTTATCTCACAATCATAGTTATCCACCTTCTATGAGTTTGAGTATCACTTATTGCATTACACTTTGTTATTTGGTCAATTTCATAAGAAACCTTGATATTCAAAAGAACACAACCAAGATTGAATCGAGTAGTAAGAAGCAAAGTAACTCTCCTTTAAAATTAAAACCAAATTCACAAAATGTCCCCAAAAACAATAGGTATTGTCATCATTGCCAAAAGACTAGTCATTTTGACAATGAATGTTGATCTAAGGCCAAGGTTAGTCCACCCAAGACTAACCTTGGCCCTCTTTCCCACCTAGGAAGTCAAGCATATCAAGTGAGGGTACTTCTACTACACCTCCACAGCTGAGAGAGAGGGTCATCCTCCAACCCAGTAAGGTAGATCCACTAGTCACATGGTAGTTGAACCATGTGCCTCCACTACACTTGAGAGGTTATCTAATTGATCCACCAACACCACTATTTTGGACTTTGGTCCTTAGGTACTCCTCATCTCCCTTGAGGATAAACTTGATGAGTCCCCATCTCTTTCTAATTGCCCACCACATCGAGTGCGCAACCAATAGCAATTGAGCCTACTTTTCATAGAGATTCTCCAATCCAACGAATCATGAACTAGTTTAGATGTTGGTGATACTGATCGCAAAACTATCACATCTTCCACCTGCATATCTATAAGCACGGGCAAGAGCGTGAGAATGACAACACCTTCAACTTAACCAACTCAATTAATTATCACCGTGAAAATTAGGAGAGAGAGAGAGAGAGAGGGGGGGAGTCAACACCACATTGAGAGAGGAACCGACCCCTTTCCCTTTACAAGAATTTATTTAATCAAAACCACGGGCACCAAGTGCTTCAACCATATACAAAACGACTGATTTGTTGCACTTCTAAAAATTAGAATTTTGAAACCCTAGTTTCTACAAACTTGGGCAACAAGCTGATTTTTTTCTTTAGTGCTTGGATTAGATCAAACTAAGTAGAAAGTGCTTCTTGGATGAGAGATAGATAGGACAATACAAAACATGCGGCTATAGAATGTGCTTTTTGGATGAGAGAGAGATAGAAGAATACAAAGCATATGGCTGAAATTTCAATACGAGAGTTTATTCCAAATGAAGAGAGAGATCTCCAATATGTAGGTGTAGGACTTGGATACTTAAAAGTAAAAAGTAGAGACTACAAATGACAAGTGTTTGTTGAAAATGACAAGTGTAGAAACACTTGTCTCTTCAAAATGACACGTCCTCTTCTAGATGCCACATGTCACTTTTCTACAGAAAAAAGTCACCAAACTTTCTGCTCTAAAAATCTCTCAAATGGTTAAGAATTTGAGATAGCTACTGAAGAAAAAATTGTTACTTGTGAAATTCCAAAGCCTTTGATGTGAATAGAAATTTCCATTTGAGTAACTTTCAAAAATAGTAACCTCCTAAATTTTAGGAGTCGCAAAATTTAGCTGCTAGAGAACTTTACTATATAGGTTGACCATTTCATGGTTTGTTATTTTTTTATTATGAGCATCTGGTTTTACTTTCTAAAACCACTTATTATATGGACTTCTAATCAATGTGACTCTCTGACTATAAAAGTCTCAATTATCTGAGCTTTTTAGTCAATTTGGCTGCCCAACTACACTTTTAATTTCTCTTAGGTATCTCATCAATGTGACGGCCCAAGTATAATTATAAGGCATTCTAGCCATTGACCACGCTTAAATAGAAAGATAAACATTTAATCATATTTTAAAACACCTAAACAATACAAATTGCCTTTCAAAGTACATGAGCATCAAATTAATTTGGAATCATTAAGCCAATATATCTTGGTAACAATCGATATACAAAAGGTTTTTTACAATATCTGTTGAATCTTGCAAGCACACTCTAGCCTCACTTCTCTCTTCTACTACACGTTCCTAGATCTTTGTGTCCCTACCAAGAGTGTGGCCATCTCAAAACCCAATACACTGCACTCACAAGCACTTTTTCATTGAAGTTTAAATATACATATTTTATGGTCTTATGTAGTATTTTTGCTTCTAACTTATCTTTTCAAGTTCACAAAAACCCTTAAGGACCTACCAGTTGATCAAACTGAAGACTTGGATCATTCGATAGTCTTGATTGTTCTTCCTTAATGAGGCTTCACATTCTAGACCAACATGGAGTCTGCTTCTCTCGAAGCCGAGTTCTTGCTTTCCTTGAGGCAACCTTGGAGGCCATTCGTTTCATAGGTTTTCAACTAGACATGCATCTCACTCTTTTTCTTTGGGTGCTACTCCTTTCCCCCCATCAACAATCGACATCTTAGAAAGAAAGGGTATATTTTTTCTTTCACCATCCAATGGTGAGAGGAGGTGGCTTTTTCTCTTGCTATTTATAGAATTTTGATTTCTCTTAGCTTCAAAGTCATTGTACTTTATATCAATATCCATATCATTATGATGTTTATGATTATAAAGGGACACTTGGACAAGTGAATAATTCCCCTACGAGAGCACTGTCCAAGTGGCACCATTACTGTCATAACTGCCCTTCCATTGGAAAACACAATGAACTATCTTGACTATTATCTAGTTTGATGCGTATTTGTGAATTTACGTGTTCATATAATAGTTGTACCAAAGCATGTGTATCAAAATGCATTTTCTTTACCTTTTTTTAACCATATGAACACAATCTTGTGGTCACAATTAGCAACCTAGATTAAAATTTGGATAGACTTTAAAATAACCTTCAAGTATACAAAACTATGAGACACTGTTCAAGTTGGATAGACCACTGCTAGCACTTGGTATACTTTGATTCATGAAAGTAATAATACTAGTGTTAGAATCGATATTGTGGGTGGCAACACTCGAGTACTTACTTTGATTAATGAAAGTAATAATACTAGTGTTAAAATCGATATTGTGGGTGGCAACACTCGAGTACTATAGGGGTTGCTCATAGACCCATCTTCAATGTTGTATAGGTAACAGTAATTGACTCAACCTGTGAGATGACAATCTACCTGGGCAATCTCTATGGCAGCATTTCATATATACTCCCTATACTTTTTTTATTTACCTACACACACAAGTTGTCAAAAGTGTCAGAGTGTAGCGATGCGGAAGCGTAGGACAAAGGCTGAGAGTGAACACAGAGAGGGGAGAGACAGAGAAAAGGAGACAGTGTAAACGCAGAAAATCTGCGATGTAGTATGCTGTATAAGAGTGCAGAAATACACAAGGGGGCAGAGGAAATATCTGCATATGTCTCCAACTTGATGTCCTCGATCTCCGTCAGCCCGAGCATAATTTGTCTCAGCCAATAGATCTCAAGATACAAATCTGAATAATGAATGCTGGAGTGTGGCACGAACTGGCTATAAATAGCCAAAAATAGGAAATCCCCAGCACCAGGTCAGCTCATTAAATGCAGCCAACTGCATTAAATCTGGCCGACTGTACTAGTGTCACGTGGCATCCTGCCGTACTACTGACATGGAACCTATTGTACTCTGCTGTCCACCAACTGTCCAGGAAATGACTGTCTAACACCCCCTCTCATATCCTGGACGGGTCAAAAGACTGAGGGATCTGGAATGCTGCCAAAGAAGAGCCTGGGGAAGCGCCTTCGTAAACAAATCTACAAGATTATCCTCCATCTTGCAGTACTCCACATCAATGGTCCCATCTAGAAGCTTCTCCCGAATGAAGTGATACTGGATCTCAATGTGCTTCGTCTGGGTATGGAATGCTGATTCCGTACCAAGGCAATGCAACTCTCATTGTCGCACTGCAAAAGAGTAGGACGAGTCTGGGGGTAGCCAAGCTCCTCCAACAATCTCCGAAGCCACACAACCTCACACGTGGTGGAAGACACAGCCCGATACTCCGCCTCAGTAGAAGAAAGCGCTACCGTGGGCTGCTTCTTGCTACTCTAAGACATTACACCTGTACCCAAGATAAAACAGTAGCCTGTAGTAGACCGTCAGTGGTCCACGTCTCTAGCCCAATCCGAGTCACTCCAACCTGCAAGAACCAGATCGGAAGCATCTGTACCTGCGGGATAAGAAATTCCTAAGTCAAAGGTCCCCCTCAAATACCGAAGAATCCTCAGGGCAGCCTGCCAATGCACCTGTTTGGGTTCCGCCATGAACCCTGCCAAAAGACCCATAGCAAAACAAAGATCAACACGAGCGTTGAGAAGCCAAATCAAGGATCCAATCAACTGACGGTAGCGTGAAGCATCCATCACGGGAGAATCTAAGTGTGAAGTGGCCTTCCAATTCGGATCCATAGGAGTAGTAATGGGCCGACAAGTCTCCATCTCAAAAGTCACCAAGAGCTCCTGAATGTACCTCTGCTGAGAGATGAAAATCCCCCTCTGAGACTGATAAATCTCATGACCCAAGAAGAAATGAAGAAGCCCCAAATCCGTCATCTCGAATGCCTGATATAAAGCTATCTTGGTCTCTCGAACCTTCTGTACATGATCCCCTGTTAAAATCAAATCATCAACATATAACATGAACAGTACACGAGCAACCTCGGAAGTGTGCACATAAAGCTACAGATCGGCCTTGGAGCGCCAATATCCCAACTTTGACTGAAGAAATGAGTCAATATTCTCGTTCCATGCACGCAGAGCCTGCTTGAGGCCATACAAGGCCTTCTTCAACCTGTAAACTTTCCCATCCAAGGATCCAAAGCCAAGAGGCTACTCAACATAGATCTCCTCCTGCAAGTCACCATTTAGAAAGGCCAACTTCACATCCAACTGAGAAACAGGCCATCTCTTATGGCCAGCCAAGGCAAGAACAGCTCGAATAGTCGCCATACAAGTAGTGGAGGCAAAAGTATTATGGAAATCAATGCCGGGGTGCTGAGCAAAACCTTTAGCAACAAGGCGAGCCTTGTGCTTGTCCAAAGAACCATCGCTAAGGTACTTGGTCTTGAAGACCCACTTGGCACCAATCACCTTCTTGTGAGAGAGACGAGGCACAAGAGACCAAGTGCCATTCCTCTCAATAGCCTCCAACTCGGCTTCCATGGCCTTCTGCCAATGATCAAACTGCAAAGCCTCCTTCACTGAAGTGGGCTCTCGATCCTGCATAACACGGGTCAGTAAACAATAGTTGGAGCAGACAAGCTCCGAAGAATGTGCATGATTCCTCCATGACCTCCGCAGTTCATCCTGGGGTTCCCACTCCTCGGGGGACCCCTCAATCCCTGAATCTCGGAGGGTGTCACGGGCCCAACAAGGAGGAGAACGAACCTCTCCCTGTCGCTCTCCATCTGCTAAAGACTCAGGAACATCCAACAGCAGAGGCTCCTCAAGGGTGGCCAGTGGAAGAGAAGACTCTGAATCCGAAGAAGAATCTCCATCAAGAGACTCTAGCTCCAAAGTACTGTCTTGGGAGCCCAACTCTCCCCTGGATCTCCAAGGACGGGGTGCTCCTCACCCCCCTCTGTGGTCGGTACTTCCACGAACCGCACATCTCGACTCGTGTAGACATCCCGCTTAACGGGATCAAACAAACGATAACCTTGGGATTGGGAGCTATAGCCAACAAAAACTTGACGTCAGGAAGCCGCCTCAAACTTATCACGCTGCGTCTTCGAAATGTGCACATAAGCGTCACACCCAAAGGTCCTGAAATAAGAGACATCAAGCTTAGTCCCGAACTAAGCCTCAAAAGGTGTCATCCTGTCAACGGCCAAAGTGGGAGATCGATTAAGGATATGAACTGCGGTAGCCACTGTCTCGGCCCACAGAAACTGAGGTGTCTTGCAGTGCTCATCATGGTGCGTGCCATCTCAATCACACTTCGGTTCTTCCACTCCAAAATGCCATTCTCTTGGGGAGTGTTGGTGTTAGCAAACTCCTGGTGAATGCCTCTATCTGCACAAAAACGAGTAAACTTATTAGACATAAATTCACCTCCCTTGTCTGAACGCAAGGTCCGGCCAGAACGGTTCTCTTCAAAAAGAAGCCAATCCTTGAAATAAGAGAAAGCCTCCGACTTCAAAGTCAAGAAATAGGCCCAAGTCATCCTGCTATAGTCATCTACGATCAACATGAAGTACAAGCTCCCCTTCAGGGACTCGGTCCTCATCAGGCCACAAAGATCCGTAGATACAAGCTCCATGGGTGAAGTAGACCGCCTAGAAGCTTTGTTGGGAATCGCATCCCGATGCAATTTCCCATGAATGCAGGAGACACATGGCTGATGGCTCACCACTATGTCTGGCAACTTGCAAGCCTCGGACAAATGACCCTTGCGACGCCTTCCGAAGATACTCATAGTTCAGGTGGCCAAACCGAGCATACCATAGCTCGGACTATGTCTAAGAAGTAAGAAGAAGAGAAGTAAGAACTGAAAAAGACTTCAATTTGTAGACTCCATTCTCCTCATACCCTGTAGAGAGAACCTTCCTCGATCCACGATCAAGGACTCGAACAGTATCACTATCAAACTCCACCAAGAGACCAAGAGCACAAATCTTATGAATCGAAAGTAAATGATATCCCAATCCTGGCAAATGCAACACCTCAGAGGTGTGGGTACCACCACGTCCGTCTGGAATAAGCTGCATCTCACCCCACGCAACAATAGACACAAAAGAGCTGTCTCCAATGAGAATCTGCCCACGTGAAGGTCGCAAATGGGCAACACCAACGAAAGAAGAAGTCATGTGCCGTGAGGCCCCACTGTCCACAATTCACTCTCGAGCCTGGAAAGCTATCATCGCAGCATCAGAAGTTGTCGGTGCAGAGTCCTCAATGACTACTAAGTGTAGAAAAGCAGCTGATGAGGGTGCAGCCATCGCTCCAAAGTCCTTCGTATCCTTCTTCTTGGTATCCTTCTTGTCTTTGTCGAGACAATCCTTCTTCCAATGACCGGTCTTTCCACAAATATGGCAAGTTGATTCCTTCTCCTTGTCCTTCTTGGATTTGTTGTCCTCCTTCTTCTTCTTTTGGTCATTCCCCTCCTTCTGAGAGGCTTGACCAACCAATGCCTCCGATTTGGAAGCATTCTATCCCTTCAATTGATCTTTGAATGTGACGCCTATATACACATCCCGAAGACGCAGTGTGACAAGTTCGAGGCGACTTCTCGACAATAAGTTTTTGTTGGCTACAGCTCCCAGTCCCAAGGCTATCATCTGTTTGATCCCGTCAAGCGAGATGTCTACACGAGCCGAGATGTGTGGTTCGTGGAAGTTCCGACTACAAAGGGGGGTGAGAAGCACCCCATCCTTGGAAATCCAAGGGAAAGTAAGGCTCCCAAGACAATTTCTTTGGAGCCAGCGCCTCTTTATGGAGACTCTTCTTCTAATTCAAAGTCTTCTCTTCCACCGGCGGAAGTGGAGGTTCCACCGGTGAATGTACCTGATTCTTCAACAAATGGAGAGAGACGAAGAGAGGTCCGGCCTCGTTGGGCCCGTGACACACTCCGAGATTCATGGATCGAGGGGGTCCCTGAGGAGTGGGAACTGCAGGATGGACCGCGGAGGTCACGGAGACACCAGGCACATTCTATGGAGCTTGTTTGCTCTAACTATTATTTGATGACCCGTGTTATGCTATTATTTGATGACCCATGTTATGCAGGATCGAGAGCCCACTTCCGTAAAGGAAGCTTTGCAGTCTCTGATCATTGGCGGAAGGCTGTGGAAGCCGAGTTGGAGGCTATTGAGAGGAATGGCACTTGGTCTTTTGTGCCTCGTCCCTCTCACAAAAAGATGATTGGCATCAAGTGGATCTTCAAGACCAAGTAAGTACCGAATCGTGGCGGCAACTGGGATAGTAAAGTGATCGCTATGTCTTCGGAGGAAATAGGCTTCCCCGCATTTTGAACCTGTATCTGAAGTTGCCGAAGCTTGTTGATGTGTTCTCGAAGTGAAGAAGACTTATTCACGGATAAAGTCCGCATCTGCACCTCCAAAGAAACCCTCTTCATCAGGGTCATCCGGTTGTACATCTGGTCGAGCTCCAGTCATATCTCACGAGCCACCATCAAGTGCTCGATGGGAGCTATCACAGCTGTGGTGCAAGATAGAAAAAGAAAAGATCAAATCCTGGCATTCAGTTTGTCCCAATGAGACTGGGCCTTGGTCAACTCCGCACGAGCATTGGAAGAGAGTTTGGATTCATCCCTCACTGAGGGCCTGTTAATCTCCTCCATCAGCAGTTCCACCAAATCATAAGACTCTAAAATGGCCAACATCATCACCCGCCAAATGCGGTAATGGTCACCATCAAGCTTTTGATCCGTTGGAAGAGCCAATAGGACAGGCACCTTCTTGTCCATGATCGCCTGGAACTCCAATCAGTCTCTATAGACATGTTAACATGCAATACCTGCACAGACACAAAAGGAGCCCCCTTTGACTATGAAAACGCAGCCTTCCTCCCCTTCAAATAGCAATAACCTGCAGCTAATTCACCAATTAGACTCCTTTCCCGCACACCAGCGCTCGCTTCAGCCTTGATCCGATGCGCAACCCTCTCGCTCGCCCTCGAAACCTGGAAATGCAGCCTTGTGTCACGTTGAAATCTCCTCTTCAGATAGGTTCAGCCCTCAGTCAGCCCATCTTCACCGCTCTGATACCATGTCAAAGTGCAGCGATGCAGAAGCATAGGACAAAGACTGAGAGAGAGTGAACACAGAGAGGAGAGAGAGAGAGAGAGAAAAGGAGACAATGTAAACGCAAAAAATGTGCGGTGTAGTATGCTGTATAAGAGTGCAGAAATACACAAGGGGGCAGAGGAAATATCTGCGTATATCTCCGACCTAATGGCCTCGATCTCCGTCAGCTTGAGCACAGTCTGTCGTGTGAAGGTCCGGCCCCCAAAGACCCACGCGGGACCCCCTTGGGACCCCATCTAGGCCCCGGAGCAGCTCTAGACCCATCTCTCAACTCTGCCATCTTGACCCCTCAACACGTCACGAAACGCGACACGGAGCATAACACGACATGAGATTTGCACAAGGGCCCATCTTGAGAGCATCACGTCATATTCATAGATAGAAAGCATTTACAAGATCGTCGGCGCTCGGCAAGGGACTTTGTCACGGTGGGTGGGTGGAGCTATCAACGCGCTGCGACACGACGCCAACATCGTGGGTGCGGGAGCGTCTCAGCCAACAAATCTCAAGATCTGAATCTGAATAATGAATGCAGGAGTGTGCCACGAACTAGCTATAAATAGCCAAAAATAGGAAATCCCCAGCACCAGGTATAAATACAGCCGATTACGGTAAATATGGCCAATTGTGCAGTAAATCTGGCTGACTATACTAGTGCCACGTGGCATCCTGCCGTACTGCTGACGTGTCCTACCGTACTACTGACGTGGAACCTACTGTACTCTTTTGTCCACCAACTGTCCAGGAAATGACTATCTAACAAGAATAGCTTATCTATTTTGTGGTGTGTTGGATTCGAAAATCCCTTTTATTTTTCCCAAGGACATGAATACTCAATATGATCAAAACAATTTGCAATTTTTTAAACCGAAAAAAAAAAGGTTCAAAGTAGTTCCATCGCCTTTGCAAGTCTTGATAGGTCATTGGTCAGCCAACAGAGCACCCTTTGAGTAATGCTTTGGTCTCTCAAGGGTAACCCTTTGGGCTCCCTTGGAAAGATAATCATCGTCTCTATAGTGTTGGTAGGTTGTTGGGCAGCCAACATACGCCCTTGGTCCAAAGCCCTCGCTACTTTGGGATGGGATGCTTTTGGATAATTACGGACTGATATGTGCTTTGCAGTCCCTTCCTAGTTCCAATTTTGGGCATAAGAGGGGGTTTTGAGCTTTAAAATGCGTTATATACTAATTAACTCTCTGTTACAGCCCCTATTACTAGATGTTTCATTAAATGACCACTTTCCTAGAAAGTGTCAATGTCCCACATGTCAAACCCTAATTTGGGAGGATCCACTCATCTATAAATAGATAGGTTGCTCATCACTCAGCCCAATCTCGTTTACACATTGTCCTCCAAATGGTGTCTACTTTCCCACTACTATCTATACCCCTCCTTGGTGGATATCCCGATTCCTGGTGGTAATTAGCATCCACCAGCCCCTGGCGTCAGCCTACAGCCCTCCAAGCCTACGTTTATAGTTAGCGACTATGTTTCAGCCTCAAGCGCTATTTTTCAGCCATTGCCTTCAGCCCAAAAGCCATCTGCAGCTCGTATTTGCTGCTGCCACATCCTTCCAGCCTACATTTACAGCCTTCTTGCTGTCCCAACCTTCCAAGAGCACTTTTATGGCTGCATTTACTGTTTTCAGCAATCGCCTGCATCATTCCAACAGTCTTCCGCTTGCTAGCCACTCTTTCATGTTGCTCTAGCCATGTGTGTTAAGTTTGATCCAAGCTCTCCAAATCTGCATTTGTTGCTGTTGATCACATCCGAAGATTGTCTACTTTGTTTCAGAATCTATATAGAGTATAGCACACTCTCTAGCTCATACCCTCTAACTTGACCCTTTAGAGATGCGATAGTTTGAGGATCCATATTCACCTTGGATACTGAGTTTGCAGCATTGAGTGTTGTCTTTACTCATTCATCTTCTAAGTTCATTGTCTTTGAGTTACCTAACCCTATTTGAGTTCTTTTATCACTCTATGCTTTGTTCTATGATTGTGATTGTATTCTATGTTCAAGTATTTCTTTAAGCATGTTGTAAACCACCAATTCTCAATGCCGAAGTTTGATGTATATAGCTTTAGCAACAACAATGGAAGAGATGGTCATACAAAAATGGTATTAGAGTGTGTAAAGGATGCAAAGGCTACACATGGCTATGCAACACGCGACATGAAGCAAAACATTGATACCTAGCAGCTAGGTGCGGCAACGGTAGAAGAGGCTAAAAGCAAAATGTAGCATAGGAAGCCAGAGATGCCCACTAAAACATTTTGAGGCTTGTGTTAATTTACAAGTCAGACAATCTTGTCATGCAAAGTTCCACACGCAACTAGATCCACACCTATTTTTATGGCAATCTCTTCTCAACGTTTGGGCAGCCAGCCTTTACCCACTTTCTTTGGGAGCATCACATGTAAGCACCACATGAACCTAATATTATAACTTGGGACTTAAGGTTGAGTAGAGTAACACTTTCTGGATTTGGGCACCATGCGTATTTCATTGAATATGGAGCATGAGAGTGTATAGGGTTGCATTCAGGATAGACTACAGTATGGATCTGTTTGATGGCAAACTTTACGCTTGCATACATCATGTTACTCATGTAATTTATGAATAGGAGAAAATAGGAAAATCATTGTTGCCTTTCTATTATCTTCTCTAACTTGTGTCTCTTAGGAGGCCTCTCTTTTTTTCGTAAAGAGTATGTATATTAATTGCAAAAGAAGTACAAAAATCACAACAAGGTCACTGAAGAAACCACCCAATGCCAAGGAACTAAATCATCTCTCATCAAGATATCAACATGCTGAATAAGATCAAGTTGCCACTAGAGAAGTCCCATTAAGCTTTGCAACATAACGCTAGATGCCCATGGTGGCATCAAAAATGAACACATTACAAGTAGCCCAACAACCCAAAATCTAAGAAAGTGAAACAAAAACTTATTATGAGATTACGTGGACCATGATATTTAGCCTTGCCAAAGATGCAATCAAAAGAACGCATCCTAGTCCCCACCACAGGATGCCAAATGTTAGAAAGAAGGGCCCAAATCTTCCTGGCAAAAGGACATGAGATGATTTTGTTAACCATATTGGTACAAAAGAAACAATTCCCATGATTGGAAATACCCCTGCGATGTATAGCCGATGCAAAGGAAAGACCACCCACCAAAATTCTTCAAATGAATACCTTATATTTAAACGATGTCTTTTTGATCCATTCCTCATCACTATCAATTTCCACCAAGCTTTAGATTTGTGCAATCCCCAAAGACATTGACTTTGGTTGTCAACTATGAGCGATCTTGGATCGTGAGATGATAAATCTAATTAACCGGAGAAGACTCAAAAGTCGAATGCTTGGCAAGGTCCCAATCTTGCCAGTCCTACAAAAGTCTAGAGACCTTGCCCCAAAGCTTAAGGTAGCCATGAGGGATCTGAAAGACCCGTCTGATGGTGTGAAAAGACATCAGTGTGCCTCAAGGCAAGAACCAATCCAAGGCGAGCCATACAATTAAACTTAGGTCTCTCCTCTGATTTGCTCTCCTAAGAAAGGAGACAAGACACTACTAGAATTTCCATTTGCAATGAATTGGCAACTAGTATTATACCATTGGACCTCGCAAAGCACCATTTTCCATGAGCACACCTAAGGTTGAGAGAAACTAAATTAGATGTAGAGAACTGAACCTTAGCATTGAGTACATGCCACCTTGAAACTTGAATAGGAGGCCTCTCTCTCTCTCTCTCTCTCTCTCTCTCTCTCTCTCTCTCTCAATGGGTAATTGTATTGATAACTGCGAACTTAAAATACAAGAGTCACAAGAGTACTTTATGTACAACAAAAAGACTTAAGAGACCACATCATACCAAGATGCCAAAACATCCCAGGAAATGAGGCCCGCATATCATCTGGTGCTAAACTGCCAAGTGTGGGCGTCTCTCTCTCTCTCTCTCAAACCAAGTTAGACTGTGAGTTTAGTTGTACCTGCATATTCACTTTGAGGACGTCCAGTGGCGTGATGAGCAGGTGAGTCGTTCCAGCGGAGAGCATGCCACCCATCGCGCAAGTAGCATAGTAGGATCCGCTGAACAGCCCAATCCCAGCTCCCCCATCACCATCGCCACCATGCAGTGAAGCCGCCATGCGCAGCAGCGTCTCTCTTTCACCTTTTAATGAGTCTTCTTAAGTCTCGAGTTATAACAAATAAAGCACGACGCCGCCATCGTGCCGTAGTGCTGTTCCGAAACTCGTGGACATTGGAATGCCTACGTCCCTCGTACAGAGCCACACGCGTCATTTTCTTGATACTCCACGACTCATGAGTCCACCTCCACCGAAATAAAGGAACGCTTTTTGTGGACCGGCAATTACAAGTTACGTTTCTGGCCGTGCTTGTGGACTTTTGATTCAGTGAACCCAAGTCGAATGGGGCGGGGCTAGGCTAGTTAGGCTGAATTCACACACGGTTCAACATTGCAGGGCTGTGCAGCTGATGTGTCAAACACAGGAAGTTGCAAAAGCTGTTGCCAAGAAAAAATAAAACCATCCATGCCGAAACCCCAGGGTTAAAAGTAGGTTCCAAATGCATGCAAGCTGAGAATTGGTCTCTCGCTAGGGTAAAGGCGCCAATAGATTGTCATCTAACAATCTTCCATTATAACTTTTTTTTCCCAAGTGAGTTGCATAAATGTTTTTTAATGGTCAAACTATTTATATTATATAGAGCTCAAAGAAAAAATATTAGGACATTTTGATATTTTTATCAAGTAGCCTTAGTTACAAATGAAGGTTCATAAAAGATGGACACTGAAGGGCCAATAGAGTGACACTCGAGGATGCATTACTTTAGGGTTTTACAAAATCTAAAATATAAAAAAATTTACATGGCTTAATTGTTTGACTTAAGTTAAGCTCATTTGTAATTTTAAAAAATTCATATTATATTGTTAAGTAGTTAAAAAAGCTACATCTTTTTTGTAAAATTATCACTCAATTGGGGTGGGATGTGTTTTCCTTTTGGAGGGCGCTACTTTATTGTAATGTCAGACTGGTCTATCTAGATGAGTCTGAAACAACCCTCGAGGACACACTGCCCTAGTCACACAAGGCAATACACAAAATGAAAGGGCATCACAATAACAAGTCAATTTTTGTTGTATCCACTTTTCTCAGGTGATGGATAGATTTGGATGAGGGATCTCCCCCGACCAAAGCTCACACCCCCGTGCAAGTTATAAAAGGACAAATATATTTGTTCAAAAATGTATAGCATGACTAACAAGATTTGATCTACTTCTAATCTCCTCCTAGTCCCCAAGAGATATACCAATGGAGCAACATTGTTTAGATGTCACTTTTGAGCAAGCGTTGTGTATAAAGAAAAGCATGAACAAATTTCCCATTGCCCCAGTTATCCAAGGCATTGTGTAACTTGCCTAACATACCTTTTTATGTTAAAATGGTGAACAAGCTTTAATCAATCAATGTTCACAAAAACATTTTTAGTAGCTAAAGAAAACCTTTCTGGATTTTAGAATCAAGTTACACATATTTGCCTTTTTTATAACTAAATATCTATAAATCTCAAGGTGTCAAACCTCTTCCTCCAAAATTTGAAGGTGTTTTGAAAGTTTTATATTTCATTTTGTATTAAACCTCAATTTCATGAACACTAGTATTGACTATACTCTGCACATTAGTCACTTATCAAAGTATATCCTAGCCCTTCTTTATTGATTGGTAGAAATCATACAAGAGCTTCACGAAAGAAAAGGCGCAAAAGAAGGCAATAGTTGTATTTAAGGAAGCCAATGCAGCTTGTATGTGTGTGTAAAAGGTGTTGTGTTTACTACGTTAAAGTAAGGTTTTCATTGATTTTAACTATAATCACACGCAAACCCCCACCGTACATGTGAACATCCTAATAGTGACCACATAGGAGTTGTTCTAATTAGGTGGTTTCTTATAAAAAAATTTCAAGGGTTTTCAATAAAAAGAAGGGACCAATGTAGGGCATCTAACCAATTTTTTATTTTTGGAGGAAACTAAGAAAAGGGTCACGACATGGTGGGAGCAATATTCCAAGTGACAAACCAACACAAAATTCACACACACACACATTTGAAATAAGCAAGATAGCTTCACCCTCATAACCTACAATGGGAAGTTGTTTGCTTCTCTTAGCCTATTCCTCTTATTATTACCACAGAATGTATAACCTGTTGAATTTGTCATCCTTGTTATCCTTAATAGTGTGGTAAGGTGCTTCCAAAATTTGCATTGTGTGTTTGAAACTTTCATGTTCTTTTCATGCCATTTTTCAAACTCACTATGGAAAAGCCCTCTTAAACATGAAGAGAGATATGACAAAGATAAATCATGGTGATACAAATTGATAATAAAAGGGTACTAATCATAGAACTCGTGACTTTAAAGATGACTCTTATTGGAATCAACCACATTCCATGCACACTTTGCATGTGAGGAACCTTAGAGGCAAAGTTCGTTTCAAATCCACAATAGCTTAGGAGCAAGCGAGCGTGGAAAATTCTTTTTCCTATTGGGATTCCATTTTCTTATGGTCTTGCATATTTGTAGGCAAAACTTCATATCTTCTCCTCTACTTCACCAGCTAACCTATAGAGTGGAAGAAGATATTTTAGATTGCATCACGCATGCACAAAATGTCGAGATATTAAATTTACTTTTCTCCATCGCTTTCAAGTCATGCAAAGTTTGCTACTTTTCTCCATTGTTGAAACTTGACATGTAAATTTTCTATGTTCTCAAACATCAATGCTTCAATTCAAGTCTACAATTTACATCTCTTTGCCTATCCATTATGGTAATGCATTTATTTTGTTGCTATGAAAATGAGACGTTACTTATTCTGTAGATTTTTGTTTGTTTATTTTTAACATAATATTAGTATATAATGCATAGTGCTATGTGTGGCACTAGTTGCATTGTTCCTAGTTGGATAGATGGCAAGGAATTAATATATTTTGTGCTTTCCATGAGCATATTATTAGATGGAGTTATGTTAACACAAAGATTACAAGAAGTAAAAAGACAGCAACAAGAAATATAAGAAGACCAGGCAAGTCAAAGAGATCAGGCAAGAAAAGAAAATCAAACAGTATAAATTTTGATATAAAATTTGGAAACAACCATTATTTTTTGTAACAGTTGATGTCATTATTTAATGGGAATTAGACTCCCTCTTGCAAATTGTACTTAGCAGAGCTAGCATTTTGTGACTAGTTTATTCTTTTGACAAGACCAAAGTTGACTTGCATGTAAATAAAGCCATGATGTTTAAAAAAGAGCACAAAGGGGGCAAGATGCCCAAGGGGAATGGGGAAAACCTAACCCTAATCTTTTTGTATTTAAAGGATGGGAAAGGATAGAATAGGCTATTCATGTTTGTGCAAACTTGATATACTTGCTTTCTTTCTTTCATATTGAGAGAGAGAGAGAGAGAGAGAGAGAGAGAGAGAGAGAGAGTGTGTGTGTGTGTGTGTGTGTGTGTGTGTGATAGTGAGGGACTAAGTGAGTAAAGCTCTTCATCTTCTCTCCACACGCTCTCTTGCCATATCCATGCTCCTCTCATGCATGTGGAAGCTGTAGAGGGTTGAGAATTGAAGGGCACTCACTAGGATTTTGGAATTTGCCATGTGCTACCATTGCGCTTGATGGCTCACAAGCTCACTACAAGCGAATTGTTGTGTTCGTGAATCATGTGAGAGGCTAGGTAAGAGATAGTCATTATACTTCATAGATCGAGCTTCTTGAACAAATAAGAGGGTGTCTAAAGTCATATATGAAACACTATGATTTTGTATTGAATAAATTTTATTAAGATTTATATTGCTTGAATATTCTATACTAAAGTGCAATGTCAAAGAATCATGAGTTATGGGTGAAAAATGAAGGATAGCGTAGACTTCCATACATTTGATTTTCTTGTTTAAATATCCATGAGATCATCGATGAAGAGATTGAAAGGAATGTACATGTGATATGCTTGAAAAGAAGAAAGTAAATATATATAGAATAAATCAATAGTGCATTGCATACATGAACTTGTGTGTATACTCCCGCATGTGAATGGCTGCAAAAGGGAGGTCAAAGAGAGAAAGTCCCGAGGGTGAATGGAATGTTGCAGTGGGAAAGGACGTGCGATAATCCGGCCCACTGAATCCCACGTCCGCACAATGCAGCGCCTTGAGTCTAGTGCTCGTTTGGAGTGGAGAGAGTGCCCCGCGTGAGATGGCCCTTGGGTCTAGTGCTTGTTTGGAGGCTCGACGGGGTCGAGACTCGAGAGAGTGCCCCGCGTGGAATTCCGAGGGCCTCGTGCTTTTCAGCGGCACGATCATCAACACTTGGGTACTGCTATCGACCTCCTCATCCTACACCTCCTTTTCTTCCCGCCAATACCCATCTGTGCCTCCAACCTCCAAACCACCAATCGTCAAAAAAGGAACAGTAACAACCGAAAGGAGGAGAAGGGAACCACCACTCTACGCCCCGCATCACTATAGGAGAGACAAGCCACCACATAGAGGCAAAGCATCGCCAATAGAAACTATTAGAAAGGAGGAGCCACCGTGGGGGCACGGCCAAGGGAGTAACTTCAACACATGATCCAGCAAGGCAAGGATTTATGGATGTCCCTCCTCTAGGCATTGAAGTGTGACTTTTTGAGAATATTGAAGTGGGGGGAGAGGACTCCATTTGAGAGAGAGAGAGAGAGTGAGAGTGAGAGAGTAAGTGAGTGTGTGAGTGTGCGCGCATCTTGTTCGCAAGGGAGGGAATATGAGGAGGATTAACGAGGGAGGGGGGTGACCCTTAATGCATTTGCGTGCACATGCAACATTGATTATGGCCAAATTGTGTGGTTCCTATGTTTAATTCCCTGTGAGTTTAAGTTCTTTATGTTGTCTCCATGTGCACTGCATAATGCACATAGGCGCACTAGTGCTGACACATGCATTGATACAGGAGTGCATTGACACTTCCATTGACACACACACTATGTGTACTCATGTGCCTATATACTTGCATTGCACTATAATCTCTTGAAATTTGCATAACCTCATCACACTACCACTATGCACATGCACAATCTTAGGCACCCACTACAAAGGGGCCTCACGATTGGTCCCTCTTTCCTTTCCTCTGTTTGGTCAAGTGTTTGCCCTGTTCACAAGAGAGGATTGATGAGTCAAAAGAGCAAGGAACGAGGCACCTCGTAGTGGCCACATGCCACTCTATCACTCACTAGGAAAGTAGTAAGTCAACCTTGATTCTAATGTACTAATGTACACCTATGTGCACTCATGTGCACCTGTGTGTACTAGTGTGCACTTGTGTACACTTCTGTGCACTCTAGCGCATTGGCACTTGCACGGGTGCATGACTCACACTTGCACTAGTATTGAGACATGCACTTGTGTGCACCAGAACCTTGCATTAGCACTAGATCCATCCATTGACATAATTCATAGCACCCTTGCATATCATGGTGCACTAGTCTCACTCTAATGCACTAGGCTTAGTGCAATGCTCTAGCACAGTTGTACTTTCACACACGAGTCTTCAACTCTAGTGCACTATTGCGTGCTAAGCCTTACCCATGTGCATTAATGCACTACCCTAGTGCACATACACTTGTGCACAATCCCACTGTTGTGCACAATCTTGCATAACCACTTGCACTAATCTCACATGCACCTCGTGCACTCATTTGTTGGCATAAATACATTTAAGATCCCAGGTGCATAGGTGCATAGACAAGTGCATAGTAGTGTGCCGCTCCTGCATGCACTCACAAGAGTCTCTTTCATCTCAATACCAACCGACTCCCAGCTTGTTCGCAAGGGAGGTTTGAAGGGAAGGAAGATTGAACAAGCTAACAACTTGCAATGCACTAGTATGCATCCATGTGCTTGCATGCACTACTATGCAGCACTGGCACTTGCATGTGCACTTGAGTATCCTTGAGTGCACTAGTATCCACACCCACCTACTCTAGGTCCATTGCTATAAACCTTGTACCTAGCCTCACCTAGTTCACTTGTGTGCATTATGCGCACTTGAGTGCACTTGAACTGCCATTGATACACATTGGCACTGACACACACTGACACTAGCACAAACACACACACATACACTTGTGACACACGTGCTAGCAATTCTAGGTATCCTAACCTAGTGTACTCATGTGCATTTGAATATGCTCAAGAATACTTGTGTGTACTCATGTGCACTTGTATATGCTCAAGAATACTTGTGTGTGCTTGTGTGCACTTGAGATCACTTGAGTGCACTTAGGTGTGTGTGCATTAAGGAAAACTTGCACTTTAACTTAGGTGCACGTATACTCAAACTTAGGTGCACTTGCACTTAAGTGCATTCACACTTGCATGCACTTGTGCACACTTGAGTTCATGTGCACTTGCACTAACACATAGTTGCACCTTAATGCACTACCCTTAGAGCTATCAACACACAAAAACCTAACCTTCCATCCTAAGCGCACCACACAAGTGCACCAGCATACCACACTTGTGCATAGTGCACATGTATAAGCACACGGACACTAGTGCATAGACGTACCAGTGCACTTGAGGTGAGGTGGGGTGGGTTGAGCGGGGTTTTTTGAGGTGCGGTGGGGTGGTGTGGATGGAGCGGGGTTTTTCGAGGTGGGGTACCGGGGGGGGGGGGGGGGGGGGTGTGGGTGGGGATGCGCCGTGTCGTGGGAGGGGGGGGTGTGCCGTGTCGTGGGGGGGGTGGGGTGGGGGGGGGGGGTGCGCCATGTCGTGGGAGGGGGATGGATGGAGCGAGGTTTTTCGAGGTGGGTGCGGGGGGGATGCGCCGTGTCGTGGGGGGGTGAGGTGGGGGGGGTGAGGTGAGGTGACATGGGGTGGGGTGGGTTGAGCGGGGTTTTTTGAGGTGGGGTGGGGGGGGGGGGGGGGGCGGATGCACCGTGTCGTGGGGGGGGGGGGGGGGAGGTGGCTTGCTTGACCACTCTTCCTGAGGGACTCTCCCCCCCAAATACCTATTCGATGACGTATTGATCAAATGAATGACTATCATAATAGCATTTTCCCAAAAGTCATGGGGCAATGCAGCATGAGACAACATCGTACAGACCTTATCCTAGATGGTCCAATTCATGTGCTCAGCAACTTCGTTTTGGGGTGGATTATGAGGGGCAAGCAATGAGCTCCCTCTTTATCCCCTTACTGTCACAAAATACCTAAAGGGCTTTGGACAAATACTCCCCACCATTGTCAAAGCGAAGAAACTTAAGTGTCTTATCATTCTAGTTCTCAACCAATGCCATGAATTTTTGAAACTTGTCAAGCACTTCATCCTTACTATGAATAGGGTAAACCCATACCTTTTGAGTAGCATCATCGACAAATGTGACAAAATATTTCTTTCCCCCTGGAGATAATCATGGCATCTGATAGACATCGGAATGTACTAACTCTAGAGGCAAATATTTCAATGAAAGAGACTTCTTATGAGACGTCTGTGCATGCTTACCATAAACACAATGATCATAAGTGCTCAAAATCAACATAACAAAGACAAGGCAAGTAACCCAAACGAGAAAGTACTTTCATTCTTGTCTGACTCATGTGTCCCAACCGGCCATGCCACAAGGAAACACTTGGCTACTAGCATGTTAGTGTAACATGTGCATATCAACCTTGACGCACTAGCCTTATGCATATAGCACTTGCACTTGTGTGAATGCATAGTGCACTCCCCCACATGCACTAGTGCACTACACTAGCGTATGCGCACATACACTAGCCTTCCTAGTGCACCTACACTCGCCCGTAACATACCACACACACACATGCACTAGAATGCTACTAGTGCACTCACCTTACATACTTATTGCACAAACACACTAATGCACTATGATGATTGCACACTAGCGCACCCTCATTATACCTAGTGCACTCATGCACTAGAACAAACATTACTCCTCACATGTTGGATGGTGTACATATTTCTTAAGGACCATTGCACCATTGCACACACTTGCACCCACTCTAAGCACGCTACTTTGTCTTAGTGCAATGTATTGGAGCACCCATCCTTCATCTTAAGGGCACTCTTCCTTGCACAATCCATGAGTAGGTCACCACACATAGAGTATACCACTTCACCCTAGTTCACACAAGTTACCACATGCTCTAAAGAACTTACTTTGTACCACCTTGACTTAAGCATCATGCATAACTTCTTGCATAAGTCCTCCCCAGAATCCTACTTTGTATCCCTAACTGCACTTTAATACCCACCCTTTGCAACCTAGTGCACTAGCACATTGCATATGTGCATACCTTTTGCGCTAGTGCATCATCTCCGCTCTTTTTCCACATAGACAAGTGCACACCTAGTGCACACTTGTCCACCCTCACTCAATATAGACACATATTTGTGCACATATAGTCAACCCCTTTTGTGCACTATCCCTCACACACATAGGCACGATATGAAAACCGTAAAGAGCCTCCTTCTTTGAAACCCTTGAGCCTCATCTTGTTCAAAGGAGGGGAGCTCATAGTGTCGAGGATAAGGGATGTATATTGCCAAACACATAGAATAACCATGCTGGCACACACTTAGTCACACCATTTTTGCATGACATCCTAGGAGCATTGCAAACACATTCACTATCGGATCATGTGTACCTTGTGACCACAATAGCTAGACCAAGTACACTACATGTCACATATGCGCACTAGGGCACACCTATTGTGCATCACTTATTATTGCTCACACATTGTAAAACATTGTATCTTGTGTCACTTCCATCTCTTCTTCCTAGCAAACCTATGCATCTAGCACCATAGTTAGGCACTCTAACTACTACTGAGGGCTGCACACATTAACACCCCCCCCACATACATAACCAAGGGCGACATGCGGTAATGCACCCCCACGCAATCGTTGCATTCCATCTTCAGCACATAATTGCATCGGCATATAGGCATAGTGAATGGAAAAAGTAATTGCAATAATGGGGAAAGGGGACTCACAAGGGAAAGAAGCAAACTCAATAGACCAAACCACCACAAAAACCAAAATAAACCACGCTCCATCTAACACAATCATATTTGTTCACAAAGTTAAAGTGCTACATGTAAGTATTTTTCACACATTGTTCGACGAAAGAAGGAAGCATGTTTTTGCACAGATCACACACACATGCCAAATTGTAACAAGGGAAGGTTTGCTTGCTCAATATTCAATAATCTAAATAAAGATAGGAGACTCAAAAACAAGAATCAAGATAATGAATAGAGAAATACCTAGGACTTAAAAAGTTTACAACATAGGCACATGCACTTGCACAATGGATGTGACCTTCCAACACCCATATCAAGTAGAGATCCCGTCCTAGCACATCCATAGATGTTGAAAAAAGTCCTATTCGCAACCTAATTTATTAAGCTATCTAGTTAGACCACCTAGAAGAAGTGAGAGAAACCACAAGGATGACACCAAGCACAATGGAGAGAATTGAGGGACCAAGTGCTTTGAGAGTTGCAAGGCTGGGGGACAAACATTCTCAATCGATTGTTAGATGTTAATAATGATACTAGATATTGGCTTGCAACCATGCAAGTAGAGATGGAAAATATGTTTAGAATGTTGTTGAATGCAAGAGCAATGCTCATCACATGATTCCCTCTTGGATCTCATGCAACGATACCTATCTGACCACTTTGATATATGATGTAAGTGGTGATCCACATCACACAAACCATCCTAATTGGAATGGGAAACACTCCAGGTGCTAGAGACCAAGAAAAAATCCCCTTAGTTTTATTAATAAATTTGAACAAGTCAATGAGGCCAATAACCTCCTTGGTGACACC
This sequence comes from Lygodium microphyllum, assembly GCF_053477565.2. Taxonomy (NCBI): domain Eukaryota; kingdom Viridiplantae; phylum Streptophyta; class Polypodiopsida; order Schizaeales; family Lygodiaceae; genus Lygodium; species Lygodium microphyllum. The sequence continues at coordinate 144,523,943 of NC_141150.1, read as the reverse complement.
AAGCAAGTGCAAGCCTTTAGACTTTGATAAGGAGAAAAGGGATGAACCTAGTTTACTGGTCTTGATGATGTTGAGAAGGCCTCTTTCGTACTACTTAGGGACTTGTTCATTGAATGGTTTTCCAAAGGCAGCTATGGGGATAACCTCATTATTCGAGTCACGAATGTTGAGTAGGCGGGGGATTAGAGTAGGAGAGATTACATCTCTAAGGTTCACAATCTATACAAATGGATCCCTGCCACAAAGAGACTCACAACCAAGGCAATCATAAAATCCTTTATCAATGCTATCCATGATGAAAGGATCTACGAGACTTTGGCTACGAACTTTGAACTTGATCACTCTAACATCAATAATGTTCTGAATGAGACTATCCATATGGATGACCTCCACTATGAATGCAATAGAGATAAATGCCACATGGATCCCATTAGGATATACATGTATGACCAAATATATGGAAACCTACAATTTAATTGCAAATATTAGGAAGCAACAAGAAGAAGATGGTAGAATCACTCAAAATTTCTAGACCGTACTACCAAAATGAGCAATGCCTTTACTACAAGGGGGACCACCTACCTTCGAAATGTCTTGGACCACCTCAACCATGCACAAATTGTGGATGATTTGGCCATAAGTAGCATATTGTAGAGCCCCGCATAGGCTCCCTACTTCTAACTTTGCCTACCAACAATTTAATAGTAGCCTAATAGTAGACAACTTGCACTTGCCCCAAATTGGCATTGTCGGCCCATCTAGTACCAATTGTGCAATGATTTGAGATTAATCTCTCAGGAATCCCTAGATCGCCAGTGCTAATTACTACACACCCACCTAGTGAGGCCCCTATCCATTTCATTAATGAATGAGTGGAAGAAGAGGAATACATGAATCCTTTTGTTTGTTACGATGACAAAGGACATCTGATCCTCATGGACTACCATCTTGTATCCATCATGATGTGGGGACAAGGCTGTGGGTGAGGCATTCTTGCTAATCAAAACCCCATTTTGTGGGCATCCTGGCCATGTTTCCTCAAGGTGTCCATAGAAACAAGAGTAGTCTAAGATAGGCTATGTTGACTAGCATTGCCCTGAATGCGGAATTGCATACACGTATCCAAACTGTCTACAATGTAAGGCAAGGAGTGATAGCAAGGCAATAGTGCCATATGTTCCTTTGCCTATTCATAGTGGAAATGATCAATGACAAGGAGACTAGTATTTATGTAAAGTAATTACTACCTTCCTTTTCTTGAAAATATAAACTTTCAATATTAGGTAGCATGGATGCACTTATTTTGTAGGTTTGATAACACTTCTACCTGAATTGTGATGTCAATTCATATCATATATTTTCCAAGAGCTAGGAATAAATATGCACTTATTTTCTAGGTTTGACAACACTTCTACTTGAACCGTGTTGTCAATTCATATCATATATTTGCAAAGAGCTAGGAATAAATTCACATGTTGGGGACTCTAGTAGTGACTCTACTTTACAACAAGTTCAAGTCTATTCTACCTCAGTTAGATACATGCCATCATGCTAAGATCCCCATGGTCATGAACAAGTCAATAATCATGATGAGCAGGCTCAACACATCATGATGTTGTTACATCGATTTGCACTTATTTTGCAAGTTTGACAACACTTCTACCTAAACCATGCTATCAATTCATATAATATATTTGCCAAGAGCTAAGAATAAAGTTACACTTATTCTGTAGGTTTGACAAAAATTCTACTTGAACTGTGCTATCAATTCATATAATATATTTTCCAAGAGCTAGGAATAAATTCACATGCTAGTGACATTTAGAGGAGATAGAAGATAATGGCGACAACAACCAGCTGATGGCGACAGCAACCAATTGTAGGCGACAACACCAAAACCAATTATTTTAAAAACAGTGCTATCCAGGAAAAAACATAAAAGTTTGTCATCAAGATGGCAAACTTGTTCCACTGACAGGCCTTCTAAGCAGTCCTTGATGTGATCTGCAGTGATAGAGCATTCTTCAAGTCCAAACGCTTGTGGATCCAAGTGACTCTCAGGGGGAAAGACCTGTTCAAATTAGATACATTAATTAATTGTGAACAAAAGTTGTCTGCTTTTTCCAGTAATGCAAGAATGGAAATGAGATAAATAAGGGATCATCTCCAACTCAAGTGCCTTTCAGGTCCATAAATCCCTCCAAAATAAGGGATCATCTCCAACGCAAGTGCCTTTCAGGTCTATAAATCCCTCCAAAACAAGGGATCATCTCCAACTCAAGGGCTTCACAGTTCCATAAATCCCTCCAAAATAAGGGATCATCTCCAAATCAAGGGCCTCACAGTTCCATAAATCCCTCCAACACGCCTTCCAACTCGACTATACACAAACTCAAAGAGCTACTTGGCTACTCCAGCACCAAAACACAATACTCACAGTAGCGAGTCAAAAACTCGAAGTTAGAAAAAACTGCACAATCTCCCATCGAGATTCGCAAAGTTCAAAAAGAGTGATTGAGTAGTTGTGTTGCTAGGTGTGAAGCATGAAGGCACATCCAACAAAACCATTGAGGGACTAGTAAAGGTCAAAGAAGTAAATATTGTAGCTCATGAAAATCTTGCAAGCCTGTTTACATTGCAGAGGACCTTAGTGTAGAGGATGAGGAATAATTATTTAACTCATTAAAAGAATATCAATATTTTTTCACTCAAAATTATTTTTATATTAAGGGTATTCCACTACAAGTTCTCACCCACATGATTCCTCTTAAAGATGATGCCAAGCTTGTCAAGCAATGATCCTATTCTATGAATCCTCGATATGCTTATCATGTCACTAAAGAAATTGATAGGATACTAAAAGCAGGATTCATCCACGAAAATGAGCATACCGATTGGGTATTATCAATTGTCATGGTACTCAAGAAGAAAATTTTTTTGCATACGTATCAATTACAAGTAATTGAATGTTGCAACCAAGAGAGATCACTATCCACTACCATACATTGATCATATGATCGAACGGGTAGCAAAAAAGGATGGTTATAGCTCCTTAGAAGGGTTTTTAGGATATAATCACATACAAGTCCACCTAGATGATATAACAAAAAGTGCATTTTCCATCAAATGGTGGATATTCACTTTTATTGTCATATCTTTTAGGCCAACTAATGCACCAATAACCTTCTAAAGCCTCATGGTATTGTCTTAAAGAACATGTTGTGGAGATGGCTTGAGGTGTTTATCAATGACATGCATCCACTCTAATTAAGAAGAATAGCTTGACAAGCACCACCTAGTCCTTGATAGATGCATGTAGGATAATCTCTCACTGAATCCCCTCAAGTGCAACTTCTGGGTCAAGCATGGCACAATCTTTGGCCATGTCATGTCCAAAAATGGGATTGTAACTGACACTACTAAAATTGAAATTATCATAAACCCCTTTCCACCCACTAACCCAAAGGGGTTGTAGTGCTTCCTTGGCCACACTAGATCCCCACTGGGTATTATCATCACTTTGTGATAAACTATGCTGTTATTACACAACCACTCTATAAGCTATTGATTATTTGGGCCTAGACAACAAGTCTCCTACAAAGTGCTAAAAAGGCCTCTTGTGATTTCTCCTATCTTAAGAGCTCCAAATTGGACAATAACATTCCACGTACATATCAATGCTTCCAAAATTTCCATTGGACCAATGATGTTTTAGTCTGATGGAGCATAATACGGGTCTTCCTCTGAGCTTTTCTAGTCAATAGCTCATTGAGGAAAAAATAAACCATTCTACTACTGAGATAGAGGGGCTAGAGATGGTTTACACTGTGAAAGAGTTTTGTTTGTCGTTATCTCCTCACTACACCTTTCACATTCTTTGTTGACCATCAAGCACATTGTTGTACCTTGTAGATAAACCTTGTGCCATATAACATATTGCTAGATGGCTCTTATCACGACTGAAGTTTGAAATTTTTGTTATTGTGCACAAGGGGAAATAGCACTTCATTGCCAATCACTTATCATGAGTGAACAATGGTAAAAAGGCCATAGGAGTTGACGATCAACTCCTTGATACTCATTTGTTCCATGTTAACTAAGCCTCATTGGGCCAATGACATTGTGCATATTCTCAAGTAGGACCTACTAGAACGAGCAATTAAAAAGGCTCCACTAACACGCCTCTTGATTGAGACTCTCTGACCCTACCAATTGATCGCTAGTCAAGTGTATTGCCTAGGGTAAGATGGTCTTCTTTGATGACATGTTAATGAGCATGATATTGAGGATGTGCTACAAAAGACACATGGTGGTATTGCTAGCGGACACTTTGATATGAGTATCATTGTCACTAAATTGATTGCTTATTATGCATTCTCTATTTAGTAAATTTATATCAATAAACTAATGACTCACTTTTCTTTAAGTGTTGATGATGATCTAGCATGGCCATGAGACCATTTAGAGACCAGTATTCCTAGTGCATCACTTAATGGGGTGATCAGAGCTCTGTGACGCGGATATCTAGTATAGGCAGTATAGGTTATGAAGGGGGAAGAAAGTGTACGCCAACTCAGTGTAAGAGTGTACACAAGAACCAAGGAGTTACACATAAATGAAGATGGATTGAGTTCTAAGAAGAGGAAGTGCATTAGCATTATGTATATGTATTTATGTGTGCATCCGAGGACGCCTGGGAACGTTTACTTGTGTATAATGAGCATTGCATTCATTTAGGGTCATCCTCTCCCTTACAAGTCAAGGTTTAAGGTCTTTTCTCTCTCAATGAATTAAGAAGAGAAGTAATTCTTTCACTAAGAAAAATAAGAGAGGTAATTCTCTCACTACGAAAGACAAGAGACTTGATCCTTTGGAAGTGAGGAGAGAAGTGATTTTCTCTAACTAAGGTCTAAGATGACACAAGATTTTGTGGGAAGTCAATCTTAAGGTTGAGGCCCAATCCAATATAATGAACTCTCCTTATCTATGGCTCAAGGTGGTTGCATGGACCATAAGTTAAGAATAGAGCTAAAAAAGCTGATTTTCTTAAAATAGACATGGTGAATCTATTTTTAAAATATCTCGCGATAGAAAGCCGATCTCTAAAAACGGCTTGCGTGCATTATTGAAAAAGGCGAGAGTGAAGTGTTGTAGAAGCTTTGTTGAAATCAAGTTCCAAGAGGAGAAGAGAAGGAGAAAGTGTTGCGGAAGCTCTACTAAAATCAAGCTCCAATAGATCTCTACACATATTGTGTAGGAGAGAAGGTGCAAGTACTGTGGAAGCTCTGCTGAAATCAAGGTCCAAGAGGAGAGCCCTACACATATTGTGTAGGAGAGAAGGAGAGACTCAAGAAGGATCAAAAGGTGCCAACTTCCAAGTTGTGCGAGTGTTAGATGGTTGTATACAGTACAAGGAACCACGATCTTGTTCCCAAGATCTACAAGTTAAGAACTGGTTTATATGTAATGGAGGAGCTTGCTCCTTGTGAATAATATAACTCCACAAGGGGGGGGACTAGCCCATCTTCCAATCCCTAGTGTGTTGTCAATCTCTCAATCTCTCTCTCTCTCTCTCTCTCTCTCTCTCTCTCTACATCTTTCTTTTCTCTCATCTGTTCTCTCCTTGCGCCAGCATAATATTCACCATATATCTTTTAAAAGTATATAAGAAAGTCAAGCGTGTATCTCAGGTCTTATAACAACCATAGACTGAGTGGATACTCTCTTTAAGGATATGACGGATTTTTCAAGCTTGTGATGAATGCTAACGAATATCTATTCTAAATGATAAAATGAAACTCACATTAGTAATTTGCTTGCACACCCTTTTGAAAAATGGGGTATAGACTTCATGGGACCTATTAGCCTAGCCGCATGATACTCACGAGCTTGATACATTATTGTAGCCATGGACTACATGACCTGCTAATGCTAAGACAACCCATAATAACCATGCATGAACCACTGCATGGTTCTAGGAGCAAGTCATCTCACCTTTTAGTTGCCTTATCGAAAGTGTTATAATGACCAATGAACACACTTTTTAACGAAGTGATTGAGCACCTACTATCTACATTCCTGGTTATCCATAGGAAGTCTAGTCCTTACTATCCCCAAAAAAATGGCTAGGTAGAAGCCATAAACAAAGCTCTCATTAGTGTATTGACCAAAATTGTCTTAGCATCACATTTAGATTGGAATCATAAGCTCATGGCAACACTGTGGGCCTAACAAATAGCTTACAAGACTTCCATGGAAAAAAACCCATTGAGACTTACATTTGGCATAGACACCATTATGCTCTTAGCCCCTAGCTTGCATACAACCAAAAACACTAGGAAGGCACTAGAGCTTGGGAACATCTCCTAGAAAATCTTGAATACTTGACTGAAACATGCCTACTAGCCATTCACACCTTGCTTTTGTTGAGAAAGCTTACTAAAAGGCCTGGTTTGATAAGCATGTCAAGCAACAATCCTCTAACAAGGGGATCTTATGTTGCTCAAATCAATAAAAGGCCGCAAGAAAAAGCTAAAACTTTGAGGCCTTGGACACTTTTACATCTTTACAATCTGTAGGACAAGGAATGTCAAGCTAGAAATGCTAAATGGCCAATCCATAAGCCATTTTAATGGCAGTAGAATAAAGAAGTATTATCCACATGAACACTCTTCCCATGAAACACCCATTGAAAATAATGATAGTCCCCTACTGTGAATAGAACAAATCTTTTATGAACAGTTTAAGCAACAATAGCCATGCATTCCTACACCACACTTTTGACCAAATCCAATTTGCCCCGTCATAAATGTTTAAGCAATGATAGCCATGCATTCCTACACCACACTTTTGACCAAATCCAATCGGCCCTATCATAAATGCTCGAGCCATTACTATTAGCAATTTAGAAATGGAAGATGAGCCCTTAATTCTGACCATTTACCTTTGTAGCTTCCTTACAATGGCTAAGTCAGTCTTGGCTGATACACTTATTGATGAGAAAATTCCACTCCTCTTCTATATTCTCTTGAACTCTGAATGGAGTGGCAATGAGATTCTTTTGGAACAAACTTTTAAGTTATTGACTAACTACAATGTTAACTATGTCAATAAGTGCATCCATTTACTGTTAGTAGATGCATAAGGAATCACAATATTTAGTTTCAAAGAGGTGCAATCCCAGCCTACTCAGGTCTCCCCTACATCTCAACCCAACCAAACATCTAAAACCTCAATGCTATTGGCACAGCCTCTTAAGGGACCAAGCCTGCAAGAAATTACTTGTCAGCTCAGAGAAAGTGATAGCCCAAAACCTTCTCTTACAACTCTTCACAATGCAAGCTTGGAGAACATAAGTGAAGACATACTTGTTGATATTGCTAGTCTCATATAGTAACCCACACATGATAGCTCAATGGGGTTCTAAAGGTCCTTCTTGACATGCAAGGGTATAATGACAACTACCACATATTCTAGTTGTCAAAATTATCCACAACTGCATGATGGTTACTTGCCACACATAGACCAGTGCAACTACTTTGATGACATCCCATAAATCAAACAAGTTAGCTACTAACACTATGCCTACTAATCAAGTCCCCATTGAGCCTTCATTCAATACTCCTATTTAGGAAAAAGGTTCATCGATGCCTTCAACCCCATCGGCCACTCATTCTTCACCTATTGATTCTCAAGTCAACACGACCTCCTCTAAACTTGACATCAATGTTGTTGGTGCGATCTCATTTGTCACTAACTTGCCCCCATAAGAGGATATCCTTTTCGACTTGTACCAAGTTTCCCCATATCTAGTGAGCAAATACTCATTCTCTCCAGTCGAATTGAAGAAACCTTGACAATGCTAGTCAATCTATAAAATGGTTGAAGACTTGTTCACCCAAATAGGAAAGCTTCCATCGAAATGCTTTTTTGTAGCTCTCCACATTTGGCACATTTGAGAAATTATTCACTCTGATTGACCTTGGGCTAGTTGATGCCAATATGATCATGCTCACTTCCTAGTGGCACCCCACTTGGGAGAAGCAAGAATATCTATTTTACAAAAGAATTCCCGTATAGGACCAACCGGCTCCAGGAGATTCCCAAAAAGTAACTACAAGCTTGCCGAAGAATTTCTTCATTCACTAAGGCAACACTTCTTAAGGGCCTTTCCATCATCGAGAGGCTATACCATCTCTATACTGTGTGAACATCAACTCATAAAAATATAAATGAAAAAAAACGTTTACTAATCAATTTATTTTCTTTTTGCATTGAAAAGAAAACTAGGGAGGTTGAAATGGATCTAGAAGCAATCATTCTTTGTGGCAAACAGAATCATGTTAGTTCAAATTGGGACTTTTATACAATTACACTTTGCTATTAAAATATGGAGTACTAATGAGGAGCCATATGACCACTTAGCTTCATGTACAATTTTGAAGTAAAGATGATAAAGTACAACCAAACCCTTATCCTTATGTCTAAGTATAGTTTATATAGTCAACAACTAATCCAACTATGGTATATTTGGGTGGAACATTTGGCGCCAACCAATAGGTTTCATAGCTTTCTTCATCTCTTCATTAGTCGAGTGAAAAAGATTGCCATTTGAATTGCCAAAAGAGGAGAAAGGATTAGTAGCAGGTTATCCAACCAAATATTTAGGAATAAAATATGAAACATATAAAAACAACTTCCTTGATTAATCTTTACACGGGCTTCATTGACACATTCTTAAATACAAACACCAAAACAATCCTTTTGGAAAACATAGTGAATTATATAATTGTCATAATTACAACTCCTTCAAAGAGCTAACCGATGCAAAAACTAGGTTGCCACCTTGTTATTCTTGGTCCTTCCAATGCTAGACCACATTGGCTCATATAGGTTTCCTTCCCTATCTTAAGGCCGAGATCAAGATAATAATCGTAGATAGAAGCCTGGCTTGTTCTCACCCATTGTAAAGGAGAAGCTTCCTATACAAAAAACCATACATATCTACGCAATGGTTGACTGCCTTAAGTAGTTTATATACAACTTTGGGTAAAGAGTCACTTAGGTGTGGCGCTAGGGATGGCATCATGCATCAATCCCATCGGCTATTGAAAGCATGAACATTAATAGAATCTTTTTCATAATTTAATGCAACCCATATCCATCAATAAATAATTACAACCAATCAACAATTAGCCCTTTCCAAACAAGAATCAAGTTATTTCAATGCAACTTCTAGTAATTTAAAACCCTCTAATGGAAATTTTCATAAATTTTTATTCAATCACTAAAATTCCAACTCATAACTTGAGTTTAACTTCACATGTGTGAATGCACATTAAGGAACTTAAGATATCTAGATTAATTTTTTATCAACTCAAAAAAATATGAAGAGAACAACTTGCCATATATTATATGTCTATTGCTAACTATGCCAAATATAAGCGCAATTCACATAAACTATAAGAAAATTACTTTATCAAATATGATTTTCACACTATGATTACACAAATACTAAGTTTCTTAAAACCAATTAATAATATAGTGAACAAAAGTCCATCTATGAATCTATTTATTTTAAAAATAATTTTTTAACTTTTTAAATAAATTATAATATTAAAATATAAAATTTCTTCATTTTAGATATTCCTAGTTAATTTCATTAATTTTATAAATAAATTAAGTTCTTAATCACTATTTTAATTTTATTCTATAATTTATTTCATCTATCTAATTTCAAAAAATATTTCTTAAGTACTTATAACTTTTACACTACATATATAAGTCAAATTATATTTTTTAGTTTTAAACTATTAATTTTTAGCCTATTACATTTCAATGTTTAAAATTAATGATAATTTAAAAGCTAATGGAGATAAGTTAAAATTCTAATTTTTGAGAGTTTATATGATTTAACTCTGAACAATACAAATTATTAGGAATTTTTGCAAATAAAATAGTATACATGGGCGGTATCCATGGCCATATTCTTGGCATATTGGTTGGTCTCCACAGTCCCACCATATCAATATGCTTACATGGGGCCATGGTTATTGAGAAAGGGTGTTTAGAAAGAAGGGATTCATAGAGAGAGTATCAACACACAAATGGGCACTATCTATTGATCATGAAAATTAACTCACCTCTTGTTATTCTCACTCTTTTACTCTCACATTGATTCTCATTCTCACTCTCTCAAGAGTAGTTTTCTCTCAACTGTGAGTTGAATTGTGAAGAGAGGGCTTTCATTTAAATAGTTTTCTAAGAGAGGGAGAGGGGGGGAGGGGGGATTCATCTTTTTTTGTTTGATTAGTAAGGGGGGATTTTTTTGCTTTATTATCTGAGGGAAAGTTTTTGTTTTTAATTAAAGTTTAGAGAACAATTATTAAGATAATGCAAAAAAATTTAATGTAATTCTCCGAGAAGAAAACAAAGGGAAAGGGGAAGGGAGGCGAGGTGCTAGAAAATGGGTTTTCCTAAAAGGGGAGGTGGTTCTTTTTTTCTTTTGGCTTAAAAAAAGGGGCACCAAAGGGGGGGGGATTGACTTTTTTGATGGTGGGGCGGCCCATGGTGCAGGTATGCCTCATTTTTTAAGGCTTAAAACTAAGGCTCACACACACACACAAAGTCTTTACAAAAAATGAAATATGTTGATGTATAGTAAAAAAAATTGATAAAATAATTTATTGAAAGTTAAAATTAAATTTGTGAAATCTCAAGAATATTTCGACATTTAAAATGTTTTCAAACTTTCACAAAAAATTAAGACAAATCTTAGTAATTAAAAAAATTTAGTAACCAATTGGAATAAGATAGAAAAAATATCAATAAATAAAATAAATAGAAAAAAAGTCTTAAAAACATGTAGCTAATTAGAACAAATAAGGAAAATTGATGATAAACCATTGCAATTAAAGAAAAATCAAAATAAACCTAGATAACTTTATGATGCATAGGAATAATTGAATTCAAATTGAAAAAAATAAAATTTAATAAAATATTTTAAGTTGATAAAATAGGAAATAAATTAATTTGAGCTTTTATGATCGAGATGGGTATAAGTTCCTTGACAAGCAACCAAAAAGGTCAAAATAGGGGTAGTCACATGTAGTTTATTGAAATAATTTGGGTATGTTATGTAAAAGGGAAGGCTTTACTAATGATGAAGCTTATATTTTCATTGGATTTTCATAGTCCTTTTGGAAAGAGAGAGTAGCCATAGTATGCTTATCGATGCATACTTGCATGCGAAGAATTTTTCTGCCCACAGGTTTTGTGCTTAGTCCTTTGCTTTATTGGTGTCATAATTGGTGGTTCTTTAAGAGGAGTGGTGGAATTTGATGGCTTTGGGAAATGTGATCTGTTGATTCAGTGTTCCATTTTTTGCCTTGCAATCACTTGCTTGAAGATTTGAGAGTATAACAATTGATCTACTTTGAATAATACAAAAGAGTTTGAAAAAAAGCATCACCACTTATCTAGATTTGTCTTTATTGGTCTAGTTAGCATTCCTTGGATGGGATGTGTAGGTTTTTTTGTGCTTAATTTTATTTATACACAGATATCAAAAAGCATCTTTTATTTATGTACACATTTATATACTAATGTTCTGTGTCACTCTGAGGTGGTAAAAGCTAGTTGTATAATTTGAGGTTGAGATAGGAGTTGTGATAACCTTACTAGTAAGGATAAGTATTACACAACATCAAGTAGCAGTAGCATTCCTTGTCCCATTCTCCTACATGCAACTCCTCATCCATAAGGATATTGTTAATCAGGGGGTATTCTAGAACTCCATGCCTTGCCAAGTCACAAGTATGTGAAAAGAGGTAGGGGCTGTATATGTCTCTTTGAGATTGCCAAATGGCTCATCTCTCCTCTAAGATAGCCTTCGAGTTTGGCCATGGAAGCATGATTAGTATACCAAGGTTTCTTGAATTGGCTTCATCCTTCTACATTTGGCTCTCTATTTGGAATAAATTTTGTTGGCATGTGAAATCATGGAATGTGGAGCTTAACTAATGTTCTTTGTCTCCTTCATCCACAATATGTGTCTCCTGAGGTCATCCAGAAGCTCACTGTAGTGTTTATCGAGATGTTCTTTCTCTTCTCATGTCAATGGTTATGCTATGTAATTTTTTTTTCCTTTGGCAATGTGCCAATGTTAGCATGGACATAGACATGTGTGAATAGTTTCAACATAGCATTTAATTTCTTGAGACACTCTTATAACATTTCTATTCTCTATGTGAGCTTGTTTTGTTGGCATTTTCTCAAGAGTTTAATTGTTGATTTGGACTTAAGTTCAGCTGAAGCCCTGGGGAGGTTAGTCATAAATGTGTGTATGTATTAGGTGGGTTCAACATAAGGGATTTTTAAAATACTATTTTTACACATTTTTTACATGTAGAAGGGTCCTATATAAAGGGGTTACTTACAAATTGAATAGAAAATGGTTATGTTTTATTAGGGAAAAATTCACAGATAAGGGTATTTATAAATAGGCACTGAACGTATGTGATATAGAGGGTATACATATAGTGAATTACCTAGGGCTAAAGCTTTGGGCTGAGATGAGTGTGACTAGTTGGGCGTTAGTTTTCTTGTACTTTGGGAATGCTCATTTATATCCTAATGCATTGTGAGTGTTAAGGTTTATTTCTCATTGGATGTGACAAGTGTAGTCAAATCTTGTAATTGCAACTACTTTGTGTCCACTTTTGATTGTGTTAGGAGTTTTAGTTTTGGTGGACCAAGTACTATTAATAGCAATTGCTGGTAATTATTACTTTGAATCCTTAGAAGATTTGGAAGCATTCTTAGACTTATTGTCCTTTGGTGAAGAAAGTGTAGAACTATTTGTATTTTGGCTTTGTGACAAGTTCATTGTATTCTCACTTTTATCCATGAATTATTGTTTAGTGGCTTTTGCATCCACTTGCAATTGCTATTGTTCCTTCTCCTATTTTCTTTCTTTTGAAAAATTAAGGTTCGAGCTTAGGAGAATGAAGGCATTCAATTGATCTAGCCATTGAGTTGCTTGAGTGTTAATCCTTTGCTCTCTTTTTCTTTTGTCCCCTCATGGGGCTTCTATAGGTCATCTTGAGCTTCACCACTAAATTTTGTTGGCATATAACATCATGGAATGCGGAGGTTAAACAACATTATTCAGCTTCTTCATTAGAGATGTGTCTCATGAGGTCATCTAAAAGCTTACCATAGTGATCGCTGAGATGTTCTTTCCCTTTCCATGTCAATGGTTATCCTAGGTATTCTTCATTCTCCTTTGACAATGTGCCCATGTTGGCATGGACATAGACATGCGCGAATAGTTTCAACCTAGCATTTATGCTCTATAACATTTCTATTCTCTATGTGAGCTTGCTTTATTGGTATGTTCTCAAGAGCTTTAATTATTGATTTGGGCTTAAGTCAACTAGAGATTTGTGCGAAGATGAGCACGACTAGTTAGGTTTTGGGTTGCTTATACTTCGGGAATGCTCATTTCTATCCTAATGAACCATGAGTGCTAAGGCTTTTTTCTCATTGGATCTGATAAGTATACTCAAATGTTGCAATTGCAACTACTTTGTGTCCACTTTTGATTGGGTGTTAGGAGTTTTAATTTTGATGGAGTGAGTAGTATTAGTAGTAATTAATGGCAATTGTTTCTTTGAATACTTACAAGCTTTGGAAGTGAAAGGTAAAGCCTTAGTGGAATCACATAAGTGAAAGCAAGAGCTATGATCGATGGAGTAAGAGAGGAAGAGAGAGAGAGACTATATGTGGAAACTCCAGCAGTCAAAATATGCGATTGCCCTTATTCAATAGTCATTGAAAGAATAAAGAATAAAGTAACAATGATGGGTGTCTACCACCTATAGTGTATATGTATGTAGTCATGGTGTGTTAAGTAAATATAAAGGGGTGTAGACATAGGCACCTTTACCCCGAAAAACCTCCCACTTAAAGGCGAATGTGCCTCTAGTGAGGAGAGAAGAAGAAGAAAAGTGATAACGTACAAATGTACATAAAGTACAATAGGATGAGGAAAGACATCATCTCATCCTATGCTCATCATCTTCCTAAGGAAGACAAAAAACATTCTGCTGAGAGACTTTTAGTGAGTAAATCCATAGGATTCTTGTTGGTCAAGTTCTTGACAAGCTTAATAGACTTGTTCTCTACTACCTTCTTGATGAAGTGATAATATACCTCAATGTTCTTTGATTTAAAATGGAAGCTCGGATTCTTGGTTAATTGAATAGCACTCATAGAGTTCAAATATAATGTAGGAATAATTGTAATACCAAGGTTTGCTACCAAACAACCTAACAATAGGGCCTCCTTACAAGCCTCAGTGGTGGGTGGCTGCAACATACCCTGCTTCAGTAGTAGATAAGACCATATATTTCTACACCTTGGACATTTTTAAAAAAACATCTCTAGCAAAAGTAAAGACATACCTAGAGTTGGACTTCTTGTTACCTAGATGTAGACTTCTTACTATCTACATATCCTACATAGTCGAAGTTAGTGTAACCCATGACTATAGTATCCTAGCCACCATAGCAAATGCTCATATATGTAGTGCCTTTCAGGTATCTTATGATACCCTTGGCATCCCAATGTCATAGACTAGGTGCAGCCATATAGCATGCCATAACTCCCAATGCAAATGCTATGTCAGGGCGAGTGGTTATCATGGTATACATCAAACAACCCATTGTGGATGCATTAGGGATCTTGGTCATTTCTACCTTCTACTCATCCAAGTAGAGATAATCAACCTAGATTGACCTTCACATGAGAAGGTAAAAGACACCCAATAGGCTTAACATGCTACATATCGAATCACTCAAGCATTCTCTATATGTAAGCCTGTTGTGGTAGGTAAAGGAGCCCCTTAGAGTGATTACGCATGATATGCATACCAAGAACATGTGAGGCTTGCCCCATGTCCTTCATCTCAAATCTCTTCTTGAGTTGAGCCTTCAAAGCATCCAACTCATATCATGAGCTCTCCAAAAGTAATCAACATACTATCGACATAAAGTACCAAGATAAAAGGCTATCATCACATGCCTTCTTTATGTAAAGATATAGATCCATATCATTGCAAGTATATATTTACAAATGCATGAGAGCATTGAACTTAGGGTACCATTCCCTAGGTGCCTACTTAAGGGAATACAATCTCTTTCTCAACTTGCACACTAGGTGTTTCTTACCCTTTTCTATAAAGCCCTTAGGCTAGTGTATATAGATATCCTCATGTAAGTTCCCATGTAGAAAAAGCTTTTTTCACATCCATTTGATAAAGGTCTAGATCTAGCTATGCAACCAAGGCCAAAACCAATCGGAGGGTAGTCATCTTGACTATACGAGAAAAGAATTCATCAAACTCAACACCATACTTCATCAATCTAGTCTTATATGTTGGCTTGGGGCATCTAGAGGTGCTCTTCAACTTATACATCCACTTGCATGGCAATGCATGTTTCCCACTAGGCAAAAGAACCAAATCCCATGTATGGTTTTTCTATAGTGAATCAAACTGCATGGCCCTCTCCCAATAGTGACTATTATCTTTGCACATGGACTCCTCATAAATAAGAGGCTCACCAAAATCTATCACCATAACACAATCTATGGAGGGCACAAATCGATCAACTAATATCTATCTCTAATAGATCATCTCAAAATAAGCTATGGGACCTAAACATTCTATCTAACATCATGATCATGGTTCCGATGCCCCATGATCATGATGTTTCAATGGTCCACAATCAACTAATGTTAACCCTCAAACAAACAAGGTGGAAAATATGGAAAATCTAAAGAAGAAGATAAGGCTAAGACAAAAGTGAAATGGAAGACAAAGGCACGCCAAAGAAGAATTCGAAAACACAAGAAGTGCAAAATAGTTCCAAATCAAGGAGAAAGACGCACAAGAAAAAGCACAAGTCAATACTTTTGTAAAAGAGTGCAAGGTACACTAGGATTTATTTTAAGATCGCCGGGGGCTCTTACCCATGCAAATTGTAAAGGTAGATGGGCGGTAGGAAGGAAGTTAGGAAGATAGGAGGACAATGGGAAAAATGTCCTAGGCCACGATCGGGGCCATGTAAAAGAGGGAATAAGCGGATGACCGCCCAAAAGGGATTTAGGGTTTTGTATATAAAGTTAAAAAGTGAATGAGAAGCTCATTCTTGTGTGTGCAAAAGTAGCTCTCTTCTTCTTCTTCTTGCTTTCTTGAGCTTATGCTTGAGAGAGGGAGTGTGAGAGTGTGAGGGATTGAGTGTGTGAGGGTGAAGGACAGTGGTGAAGAAGCTCTCCATCTTCTCCTCTCTTCTTCTCTTCTCTTCTCTTCTCTTATCTTGCTCGCGGCAATGGATCTTGGAGCTTGGAGCTTGAGGATGGAGCTTGCTTGAAGCTTGCACTTGGATCATGGAGCTACCGGAGTGCTCGAGAGAGGAGAAAACTCGATCAGGCATGGAGGTAAGCTCACTACACTCGTAGAGATAGATAGCATGTTGGCTATGTGAGAGGTAGCCATTAGTGCTCGGCTTGGAACTCTTGAACAATAAGCAGTCCGTGGGTCTTGGTGGTTGAGCTTGAGCTCACCTCTACATTTTGGTTTCGTTGTGCTGGGACCAATGGATTCAAGCCTTGAGTGCTTGCGCGCTTCGAATCGAGCATTGAAGTAGGGTTTTCCCCGAACCGGTGCTTGAACTAGATAGGTAGGAAGCGAGGGAGTTTGAAGAGGTATTCAATCTCCCTATCAAGTAAGTTTTTAGTTTTTTGGATTTGGAAAAGTAGGTTAGAGTAGTTTAGTGTTTGCCTTGTGATTTGGATGCATTAGGATAGGAAAAAACAAAGAAAAGAAAGAAAAACAAGCATTGGGGTTTTTGCTATCATAATAGGGCAGGAGGGTTTGATTTGTTTGCTGATTTGCATTTTGGAGTTTATTTGCTATTCTAGGTATATACCACTCTTTCCCTCTACCCATAGCTTTGATCTAGAGGGATGTGTGATAGGCTGTGACCTAAATCATGTGATTCAAGTGATTTATTGTTGCGTCGCGACCAAAATTGCGCCGCATTTGGCCTGTTCGAGTGATGGAGATTCTGGGATAAGTCCCAGAATTGGCCCTCGGTCCTCTTGTATTCAGCCATTTGGCCCATCACCATTCGGACGCTTAGGACTTGGCTCGACCGATATATACCACTCTTTCCCTCTACCCATAGCTTTGATCTAGAGGGGCGTGCGATAGGCCGTGTCCTAAATCAAGTGATTCAAGTGATTTATTGTTGCGTTGCGACCAAAATTGCACCGCGTTTGGCTTGTCCAAGTGATGGAGATTTTGGGATGAGTCCCAGAATTGGCCCTTGGTCCTCCTGTATTCAGCCATTTGGCCCATCACCATTCGGACGCTTAGGACTTGGCTCGACCGAATCAACCATTTGGCCTATCTTACTTAGACACTTGAAAATTCGGCCCTCAACCCAACCCCACTCGGACAAGCAGACATTCAACTTGACTGAATTCACCACTTGGACCAACTTTGCACTCGGCCCACTTGACTCGGCCCTTGGTTATTCGGCCCAAACCCCCCATTCGAACAAATCACTCGGCCCTTGGCCCAGTCAATTCGGCCCACAACCATTCGGCCATTCGGCCCTTGGACAACCACATTTCGACTACCTGAATTTGACGTTCGGACCAGTTACATTCGGTCCTTTCCTCATTCAGCCTTCGGCTACTCGAACGGCCAAATTGGACATGCGGCCCCTGCAATTCGGACTTGCTGGGCCAAATTTCGATTGTTTCAAAATTTTAACTTGTAGACCCTGAAATCGATCGAAAGACCATATAGAGCCAAAAGCACATCATAGATCTATCACTAGACTGAAATCTAGAGCAAGTAGTTCAAAACTTGGCTATGAACGGTCTTTCAAATCGCGTATGGTATTTAGCGTAGTGGCCCTACGGGCCGGGGGCTCTACCCCTCCACACCTCCCCCAAGTAGGTTGGAGAGAAAACACGTGCCGTGAAAGGTCCTCCAAATTAGATCCTAGTGTAGTGATGGCTCTACACAAGCATAGATTCTCACTTACAAAATAACAACCGAAAGCCCATACCCAAACAAAGACAAACAGAGACCCTAGAACCTCAATGGGCCAATCTAGCCAACAAGGGCAAAAAGGCCACACCACAAAAGTATGTATATGTTGCATTGAGACTGCATCTAGTCAAATCAGAACGGAACAATGTCAAGCTACAACTGGGAGGATGACTAGAAATAACAGTCCTAACGATAGATGCACCTTGAATGGCACTACATAGACGACCCAAGACATCAATAGAGAATCCACATCTGGTTATGCACTCAGGGACTCAAGGGCATGTATTAGAAGGCTTAAATTTATAAGCCAAGACACGAAATATGAAGACATAGTACCACCTGCTTATCTTAGGGTCAAACTCACCGCAAAAAGGGAGCACTATGTTGATGCTCTCATCGATGAAGGAGCTGATTTTAATATCTTGACCTATGAAGCATGGACCCTACTGGGCCAACCAGAGTTTGCACCAACTAATGTAACTCTTAATCCTTATGGGGGACACCCACAAGCACTTATTAGGAAGTGCAAAATCCTTGTAACTATTGGGGTTGAAAGCTTGCCTATCCTATTCCATGTTCCCCCAAATAGTGCCAATTGGGGAAAGGAAACCCTCCTAGGAAGACCCTTCAAAAGGGTGACGAAGTGTGAGGCCGATTATGTAGCACAAAGGATATGCTTGACACTACCAGGTGTGAGGATAATCACAACCTTTAGTAAGGGTGACCTCATCAAACCTCGAGGGAAAGACAAGGAGCATTCTGACATGCCATGACAACCTAGTAACGAGAGCAAGGACTTGTTGAAAGAGTTGATACAAGCGCATGTTGAACAAAGAGAACGAGTGAGCGAGGCCATGCTTGAAACGAGAAGGTCAGGAGACAATGCCAAGGACATGATTTGGACTTACAAATATCGTAGAAGACCACAAAAGAAGCCCAAGCCTTATAGACAAAGGTATTGATGGAGAGCTAGCACAATGCCATGATGGATATCCAAAGCGTTGCTACGTGCTCAAGGGTATTACGTAGGTAACTGATGGATTTGAGTACCAAAGCTCCCTGCTAAACCACCTCTATTAGTTGAAGGCCAGATCGTATTAAAAGCAAAGACGTGAAGGAGGAAATCTAAACAAAAATCCCAGCTTTGAGTCAACAACATCGGAGTGATTGAACCCCTCATGATTGAAGTCAAGAAACTAACCATGACTATTCGAAAGGTAGATCCTCAGCCTAGCATGTTTAACAAGTAGATATCATATGTAATTTTTGGGTGTGCACAAAGACCACTAGTGCCCAAGGAGCCTTTGACTTTCCAAGAGGATGATAAGCACCACAAGTGCAATGTCGCTCATGATAAGGCTGATTGCTCAACAAAGAAAATGGTAGAATAATCTAACAGCCACGAGTGAATCTTTCAACTAGTGCCAAGTCCACCTAGGAGTCCCAAATCTCCTATACCCTCTTTTTCTAAATGGACACACGAGGCACGACAGCAATCGTCAAGTGGAGCTGCTCAATTCCTATCTCAATCTCCATCTGAGCTTCCAAATGTCCAAGATGTGCAACAAGACACCTCCCTTAGTTCTCAGCTTGAAGATATGCATGTGCAATCCACCTTGAGTAGCTTGATCTACACAACTGAATGTGCAAAGGGCAACAAAAGACACGACTGCTTCTGATCTACCTAAGGACTCGGCACCACAGTCTACCAATAGTATCCAGTCCATTGAACTAGCCACTACTACTTCCAATCAGGAATCACAACAGTCATAGCCTTTGGCCATGAGGATGCCCCTTGTAGAATGTGTCCTTAGCAATTCACATGTGGAGGAGGTGTTGCAACCAACATCCTTGACACCTCCAGCACTACCAAAGCACCTAAAGCCTAGGCTTGAGGAGAAATCTCTCAGATTTGACCAAGGAGATGGCCCATCTGACCAATGAACCAGAGATGAAGTGCCTGATGAAGCTTGATCACAAGCGGACAACCATCACATGTACATATGTCCATGTGGACATGGGAAGGCCAACACGAGAGCACACGAAGCTCATAGCCGAACCCGTGACTTGGGATGAGCAACAACATGTTTGCTCCCATTATGAAGCTATTGCTGAGGAATTCGTAAAAGACATCCCAAAGGTCACAGCTAGAGAATTGTGTTTGATACTCTCACTCTATACTGCTAATGTGAGATAAACAAGGAAAAGCTTGAAGCAATCAAGCAAAAAGGCAAAGGACAAGGCAACTTTGCGCAGAAATGATACTCCAATCAAAGTTTGGCAATCGAAATTGGCCACTGACTAATGACACTCGTTGAGCAAAGGAAGGCCCTTTGGACATTAATACATGATCCCATATGTCCAACCTCATTATGAGTGTTGGTAGTGGTCCATGAGGTCCAGCTTTTTGCCACTATCCAAAAACATCTCTTGTACAATAAACTGCTTCTAGAAGAAGATCTACACGTGGCTAGCAGGCTAGGAGTAGGGAGCATGGTTCTTGATGTTAGTGCATATGTCTTCTACCTCACTCAAGACCCTATAATCTTGGATCTCTATGCTTCCCATCAATACAACCCTGACTTCTTCAGTTGGTTCTGTCCAAGTTTACATGACAAGAACCCTAAACTGTCTCTTGGGACTAGAGTCACCCAAACCTCCTGAGCAAGAGAAAAATAGCTCTAAACACAACACCTGCACTGATAAGAAGCAATGGAGGCATGTTCCAACAATGGGTAAGGACAAGAGCCTAGAGCAAACGCCCGACTAGGAGCAACTGCCAATGCAATCAGATGAGGAGCTAAACAGAGGGGAGTTGGTTGAAGAGCTAGACTCTCCAAAAAGAGAGGCAGTTGTACCCTCACAATCTAGGGAGGCTGTTTAGCAGGCCACAGCTACGTCCCATGAGGACACATTATAAGAAGAGAGGGCTGAGGTGCCCAACCAAGCACATCAACGGTTGACTTAGTTCAAGGTCAGAATCTTTAAAGGACACACCTCAATTGCCCAAGAAAAAGAGGAGAAAACAACGATAGTTACAAGTGATTGTAGATGTCAAGAAGATTGAGACCAAGAGTACTGAAGAGCTAAGGAATAAAGCATCGAGTCCACCCATGAATGAACCCATTTCCATCTCTCCTAGAAATGGTGAAACCTCAGACACATCCGTGTGTTCTGATAAGTCAAAGCAACCATTACCATCGATGGTTGCTTGCAACACTCAATCCACTGACAACAACAAAACTTGCATTGACCAATCAAGAGTGGATACAACACTGTCACAACATGATGACAAAAGTATACCGGTCGCATCCGAGGAGAACCATGACACAATAGCAGCAAAGCCTCGAAGAAACATGAAAACCCCTAGGACATAGGCAATCCTAGAGTTGACCAATACTGCTCATCTAGGCTTGAGCCTCCAGCCATGCTAAAGCCTAGGCAAACCCCCAAAACCTTACATGAGATAGCAACCGAGCAAGCCCTCATTGAACATAGAAGTGTCACAGAATGCTTAACTGAGTTGGATGCTAAACTTAAATTATTCGTACGTATCTACGTCCTTGCAGACATGGAGACACATTCCCTAAGGAGTAGCTTGAGGAATACTTGCCATATCCTCTATCATGGGAAGAGCAAGAATATCTTAAGGACCACTATGACAAGCTCTTATATGAATGTATGTAACTCATCTCTGACGAGGAGGCCGACAAACTATGCCTAACTGTGACATTCAAGGAAGCGCTTTGCCAACCAAATCTCTTAGAGATAGAGCAACTAAAGTGACAATCGAATGGTCCAAGTCAATTTGAAAAACGTTGGTTTGAAAACCATGCTACAATGGCCAAACTTGGAGTCCACAATCTCAGAGGAGTGATTGGCCAAATGGCAGTCTCAAAGAGACCCAACCTATGTGGCGCCAACTTCCTTTCGAACACTGACTGCGATTTGGGGTATGAACTTAGCTAGAACTAGCCAAGAGAACTCTTTGGTCTATAAGATTCTCATTGAGGAGGAGCTACATGTTGCCAGTAGACTCGGACAAGGTACCATGCTACTCAATGTTGCAAAATATCTATTGCTATTGAGTAGGCTGCCACGAGTATTAGATGCGTGCAGCACACTCCTCTGAGTTCTACAATTGGTTTTTATCCTTATGAAGTGACATGGATTCATAAATGTGTACATAAATAAACAATGAGTTTTGTGACTGCGTATAAATAATAGCAAAAAAAGCAAAGCTAGCACACACAAGCAATGCTAATCAAGCGCAAGTGATATACATCGAAGTCAACACCATGGGATTTAGATAAGTGATGTTTCTTTGAGCTACACTTGTTCATTATGGTTGAAGCATATGACTTGCATGTACTCTCACGAGTTGCCAAGTGAATGCAGGATGACACAGGTCTCTGTACAAAAGCGTTCAATGTCCAAGTCACCACAAGACCACCAACCCCACAAAGAACCATTATGGAGAAAGTGACATAAGTGTTAAGAAAAAAGAGCCATGATGGAAGCCCCACTGCTGGAAGAGAAAGTCACCTTTACAAATAAAGCACACATTGCATTTGAGCATGGCCTAAAGCATAGTCATTGGCTACTCTCTCTTTCTTGGCCAAACTCTACATCCTACTCACTCCAGTTGCTACCTCAATTGTACCGATGTCTCACATGTTACAAAGAGGTTTGCAAAATCTCAAGTGTATCTCTCCATCTCAACAACTGTTCCTCTAGTATCAAGGCTAGTAACACAATCATCCTCGTAATATCCATTTTTTAGAGCCTTCGAATCTCGACATTTCTCAGTCCAAATGAAAGGTTGATAGCCTTGATGTATTGCATTGGTTGTATTAACTTTATCCAAAAAAAAGAAAAAAGAAAAAGAAAAAGAAAAAAAAGAAAAAACAAAAATAAAAGAAAAGAAACTAAAAGAAAAAAAAGCACTCACGATCATAGCAGAGCACCTAGGGGTCCTCAAATTGGGTACGTCTAGTGACCTTGGTCAGCTGGCACCGTCCCTAGTCTCCTAGCCCTTTACACATTCCCCACAATTGTTCAGGGCATATCAAGGGCAAGACATGCCTAGGGAGCTCGTCTCGCCAATGGTTAGACCTGTCATCTTGAACCATTTGCACGATTCTTTTTTTGCACTCCATCTCAGTAGTACCATTGCAATCAATAGTGGTAAGCAAGGCATGAAAGACCATGGAAAGTACACCATACTCTTCGAAAAACACAAGTAGCCACTAGCTACCAAAAGTTTAGGTGTCAATAAGCTTAATTATGCTACATCGTGTTGCCAAAATCACAAATGATGCCTCAACAAACCTTTGTGTGTACTTCTCCTCAACATCGACAAATTTTTCCACCCCATTGAACCCTTGCTTCATCCACACATTACTACAACGAACCACACCAGCAATCTTCTAACTACATAATATCTAAGTATCCATGCGCACTCACATAATATCTGAACCACAACCTATACATAGTTTGGGTCCTCAAGTACATGCCATTACTCTCAACTTGCTTAGAGTTCGACCTGTCTCCCAAACTAATCAACCTACATCTTATGCACACAATAAGAAGACTAGTACCAAACCCTAGGGAGAGATCATATGAGAGGTTTTCAATTGCAGGAATTGACGACTCCAATGAAAGTATCGACAGCTCTCCATCACCACTCAACTATGCACTCTTGTACTTTCTCATCATGCAAGCCCACCAAAGAGCTATCATGTGCAGAATCCCCACAAACCAACACTTGTGCTAGCCCTCCGTGCAATTCCCAACAATGAACAACCCTATTCCCAACTCCAACAACCCGACCACTAGCCACCCAAGTCAACAACATGCCCCCAACGACCCTCATTCGCACTACCACCAAAACTCCTCCAAGGCAAACCACAGATGTCCCTTCTACCCACGTCTTCGGTGCATGCCAAAGCCTGCTACCTATGACAGTGAGTGCCGTGGGACAGGAACTCGTTTAAGAGGGGGTAATGTTAACCCTCAAACGAACAAGGTGGAAAATCCAAAACCTTGGCACCTTGAGTAAAGGCCAGATTTCTACAGGTAATCTTCTAGACATAATCATCAAAAGACACATAATAGCTTGCATTATCCAATTTTCCAACAGATAGAAGGCTTTTGGTCAAAGCCAATACATGATGTATATTATGTAGAGCAAAGGAGCTGCCTAAGGAAAACTAAAATCATACATTTCCAATGCTAATAATATCCAATGCTAGGTCATTTCCCAATCTCACAGAACCTGCCATGCTACAATAGGATTGGAACCAATCCCTATGAGAGGCAACAGGAAAGGAAGCCCCAGAATCAAATAGCCAACACTAAGAAAATGTAGATAGATCATCTGCCACAATTGAGAATCAAGAGAGGAATATGCTAATATGTACTCATCATTTGACTTTGGTTGTGCTACATTTATCTTTTTAATCTTTACATTGGACTTACTAGGGACAATGTTGTAGCTATCATCAGACATCTCTAGCACTTTGTCCTTGTCTTTCTCTTTGTGCTTATCATCATGCATCTTATGGCATTGTAGCGAAATATGACCCTGCTTCTCATAGGAATGACATGTAAGAGATGAATTATGACCATGGGACTTACTGTGAGACTACCCATAAGACTAAGACCTTTGTGACTATGTCTACCACAATGGTCATTATCGCTTTTACAATCATGTCTATCCCCTGTCAATGCATGGGAAGTACACGATGTATCTACATTCTTTCTATTTATCTCCTTTGTGACTAAGGCACCCTCAAGATCCTAGAGTTTCAAGCTATCCTTTGGTATATTAGCACATATGGTTGCATAAAAAGTATCCCATGACTCGGAAAGTGTCACAAGCAAGAACAAGGGAGGTAGGCTATCCTTAAAATCAATGTCCTACAAAGTCAACTAGTTGAAAATTGAATGACATTCATTCAAATGCGTGGACATGCTAGCCCCTTCCTTCACGCTAAGGTCCATATGTTGTTTCAACCAATAGATCTATGATATGGGACTTTGCTTGTCATAAAGATTGCATATCTTTTCCCATCACTGTACGCATTATCCTTAGGTGCAATAACATTGAAATAAACATGTAAAGACAATGAAAATATAAGGGTGGATTTACAAAGCTCATTCAATTTATCCTAATCATCCTGATCCATGCCTTTGGGCTTTACGCTCTCGGTTTTTGATGGCCTAACCTACTTCCTTTGAACTAACACATACCATATGTATGCCTTCCAACAAGTGAAATTTGTTCCATCAATCTTTTCAACATTGAGGTAGCACTATCATTTGAAGAACCAGCCATAATGACAGTATACCAATAAAAATCCAAGAGAATGGAATGCTATAATAAATGACTGCAAATTAGCCCCCAAAACAAGGAAAAAGTAAGAGGGAGTACCAAACTATAGATTTTTCCACCAATTGTAAGCAATAGACTACCAAAATACAATGTTTGCTCTCCAAGACGATGCTAAAAGCTATAATTACAACAATGCCTAAATTAGGCGAACAATATTGTCAATCCAACTATGGGCAAATAGCCAAGAAAACAAGGTCCTACAACTAAGGATATTCGAGTAGTAATCGAGATACAAAGAATGCAACTACTAGCTACTCACCATAGATATCATTAACAAAGAGCCTATAGAAGTAAGTGTTGGTGTTCAAAGTACACGAAATTAGATCAACCCACAAGTGGCAGTAACTACAACCAACAGCATATAGGAGAGCATATACATGAACCAAGAGTCCCATTGTCTCAAAGAACCAATCTCTTTCAACTAAGCATAAGGATCTTCCACAAGATGAAAATCCAGAATGCAAAGTGAAAAACCAAGCTCAAGATTTATACCCAAGTGAATCACAAATACATTTGGGAGAATAAGTGTACAATGAAGCTTCAATACCCATATGTGAGTAAGTACGGAAGCTCAAAGCAATTGACCAAATACCAAGTACATTCAATGTAGCTCAAATCCAAGTGTGAAAGCATGTCATAACCATATCTAGGCTCATACATCAAGGCTAGACATTACCACAGACATATAGCATACCCAAAATACCACATAGGCCCTGTCAAAACTATTATGATAGCAATAAACCTTTGCAAATCTAAGCTAATCAAGCTCTAAACAATCCAACTTGTATCCTAAAGCATAACATGCCATTCAAACACTAAAATAGTATCCTTGAAGCATCAAATATGCATTATTGAATTTATTGTTTACTATCCAAACTAGAATGGTTTTGTTTTGTGTAAAATTTGAAAACTAAAAACTACACAGAGTTAACTCTGTGAGTGCTCAAATTTGTAGCTCTCTTTGCATTCTTCATTTCTAGTTATAGAACACACGAATCAAATATTGTATTTAAAAGTTATGGCCAAAATGTGAAAGTGATATCATGTTGCCATAGTTATCCGTGACTTTTGCAACGTGCTCTTTATCCACTCAAAAGAGATAAAATGCTTGCTTCTCAGCTCAAAGCAATTGACCAAATACCAAGTACATTCAATGTAGCTCAAATCCAAGTGTGAAAGCATGTCATAACCATATCTAGGCTCATACATCAAGGCTAGACATTACCATAGACATATAGCATACCCAAAATACCACATAGGCCCTGTCAAAACTATTATGATAGCAATAAACCTTTGCAAATCTAAGCTAATCAAGCTCTAAACAATCCAACTTGTATCCTAAAGCATAAATTCCATTCAAACACTAAAATAGTATCCTTGAAGCATCAAATATGCATTATTGAATTTATTGTTTACTACCCAAACTAGAATGGTTTTGTTTTGTGTAAAATTTGAAAACTAAAAACTACACAGAGTTAACTCTGTGAGTGCTCAAATTTGTAGCTCTCTTTGCATTATTCATTTCTAGTTATAGAACACATGAATCAAATATTGTATTTAAAAGTTATGGCCAAAATGTGAAAGTGATATCACGTTGCCATAGTTATCCGTGACTTTTGCAACGTGCTCTTTATCCACTCAAAAGAGATAAAATGCTTGCTTCTTAGCTCAATAAGCACCCAACAAGGCTCATCTAAGCCCTAGGAAGCTCGTTGACAAAGTTGAGAGTAAGCTAGAACAAGCTAGGAGAAGGAAAAAATTGATGCATACCTTGAGAGGAAGAAACAATGGCTGCCAAGAAACCTTGAAGTGAAGCTTTGAATCTAGGCTAAAGAAAAGGATGAAGAAGCTCATCAAATGCATGTTGACAAAGTTGAGAGTAAGCTGGAACAGGCTAGGAGAAGGAAAGAATTGATGCATACCTTGAGAGGAAGAAACAATGACTACTAAGAAACCTTGAACTGAAGCTTTGAATCTAGGCTAAAACAAATGATGAAGAAGCTCCTCAAATGCCCACTCTTATATCAATTAAAAGGTAGACCCCAAGTGGAAGCACACAAGTAGAAGTAAGAGCTATGGTAGATGGAGAAAGAGAGCAAGAGAGACAGACTGTATGTGGGAACTCCAATAGTTGCAATGTGTGATCGGTCTTCCCTTATTCAATAGTCATTGAAAAAATAAAGAATAAATTGATAGTGATGGGCACTTGCCACTTGCAATGTACATGTATGTGGTCATTGTGTGTGAAGTAAATATAGAGTGACATATGCGCGGGTTTCTTTACCCCCAATAGGAAGCATTCTTAGGCTTATTGTCCTTGAATGAAGAAAGAGTAGACCTATTTGTATATTAGCTTTGTGGCAAGTTCATTGTATTCTCACTTTTATTCATGGATTCTACTTTGGTGGCCTTTGTAGCCACTTGCAAGTGCTATTGTTCCTTCTAGTGTTTTCTTTCTTTTGAGCAATGAAGGTTCAAGCTTAGGAGACTTATGGCATTTAATTAGTCTAGCCATTGAGTTGCTTGAGTGCTCATCCTTGCTCTCTTTTCTTTTGTGCCCTCATGGGGCTTCTTTAGGTCATGTTGAGGTTCACCACCACTGAATTTTGTTGGCATAGGACATCATGGAATGTGGAGGTTAAACAATGTTCTTCAGCTTCTTCATTAGAGATGTGTCTCATGACGTCATCTAGAAGCTTACCGTAGTGTTTGTTGAGATGTTCTTTCTCTTCTCATGTTAATGGTTATCCTAGGTATTCTTCATTTTCCTTTAGCAATTGCCCATGTTGGCATGGACAACGACACATGCAAATAGTTTCATCCTAGCATTTAATTCCATGATATACTTTGAAACATTTCTATTCTCTATGTGATCTTGTTCTGTTGGGTTGCTTATACTTTGGGAATGCTCATTCCTATCTTAATGCACCATGAGTGCTAAGGCTTATTTCTCATTGGATGTGAGAAGTGTAGTTAGATCTTGTAATTGCAACTACTTTGTGTCCACTTTTGGTCGGCGTCAGGAGTAAAAGTTTCAATGGATCGAGTACTATTAGTAGCAATTGATGAAATATTTTCCTTTGAATCCCTAGAAGCTTTGGAATCATTCTTAGGATTATTTCCTTTGGGTGAAGTAAGTGCAGAACTATTTACATTTTGCCCTTGTGACAAGTTCACTATCTTCTCCCATTTATCCATGAATTCCACTTTGGTGGCTTTTGGAGCCACTTGCAACTGCTATCATTCCTTCTAGTGTTTTTCTTTCTTCTAAACAATGAAGGTTTGGCCTTAGAAGACTTAGGGCATTCAATTGGTCTAGCCATTGAGTTGCTCAACTGCGCGTCCTTGTTCTCTTTTTTTTTGGTCTCCTTGTGGGGATTCTCTAGGTCGTGTTGAGCACCACCACTAGATCTTGCTGGCACAGAACATTATGGAATGTGGAGGTTAAACAATGTTCTTTAGCTTCTTCATCAGTGATGTGTCTCATGAGGTAATCTAGAAGCTCACCATAGTGTTTGTTGAGATGTTCTTTCTCTTCTCATGTCAAGGGTTATGCTAGGTATTCTTCATTTTCTTTTGGCAATGTGCGCATGGATATAGCCACATTGAATAGTTTCAACCTAGCATTTAATTTTGTGAGATGCTCTACAGCATTTAATTTTGTGAGATGTTCTATTGGCATTTTCTCAAGAGTTTTGATTGTTGATTTGGGCTTAAGTTCACAGCTAGAGCTTTGGGCCGAGATGAGCACAACTAGTTGGGTGTTGGGTTGCTTGTACTTGGGAATGCTCATTTCTATCCTAATGCATCATGAATGCTAAGGATTATTTCTCATTGGATGTCACAAGTGTAGTCAAATGTTGCAATTGCAACTCCTTTATATCCACTTCTAATTGGGTGTTAGCAGTTATAGTTTTTGATGGACTGAGTACTATTAGTAGCAATTAATGGAAATTGTTGCTTTGAATCTTAGAAGCTTCTCATGTCAATGGTTATGCTAGGTATTCTTCATTTTCTTTTGGCAATGTGCCCAATTGGCATGGACAAGTGTAGTCAAGTGTTGCAATTGCAACTCCTTTGTGTCCACTTCCAATTGGGTGTTAGGAGTAAAAGTTTTTGATGGATCAAGTACTATTAGTAGCAATTAATGGCAACTGTTGCTTTGAATCCTTAGAAGCTTTGGAAGCATTTTTAGGCTTATCATCCTTGGGTGAATAAAGTGTAGAACTATTTGCATTTTGGCTTTGTGATAAGTTCAATATATTCTCACTTTTATCCATGGATTTTGGTTTGGTGGCTTTTGTAGCCACTTGCAAGTGCTATTGTTCCTCCTTGTGCTTTTTTCCTTTTGAAAATGAAGGTTTTAACTTAGGAAACTCATGGCATTCACTTGGTCTGGTCGTTGAGTTGCTTTACTACTCATCCTTATTCTCTTTTACTTTTGTCTTTTTGTGGGACTTCTCTAGGTTGCGCTAAGCACCAACACTAAATTTTGTTGGCATAGGACATCATGTAATGTGGAGATTAAACAACATTCTTCGGCTTCTTCATCAGAGATGTGTCTCATGATGTCATGTAGAAACTCACCGTATTGTTTGCTAAGATGTTCTTTCTCTTTTCATGTTAATGGTTATGCTAGTTATTCTTCATTTTCCTTTGGCTATGTGCCCATGTTTCCATGGACATAAACACATGTGGATAGTTTCATCATAGCACTTAATTCGGTGAGATAATCTACAACATTTCTTTTCTCTATGTGATCTTTTTCTGTTGGCCTTTTCTCAAGAGTTTTAACTATTGATTTGGGCTTAAGCTTTGCTAGAGCTTTGGGCAGGCTGAGATGAGCAAAACTACTTGAGTGTTGGGTTGCTTGTAAATTGGGAATGCTCATTTCTATCCTAATGCATTGTGAATGCTAAGGCCTATTTCTCATTATGTTCATCCTATAAAATTGGAATGGAGAAAGACTAAACATCCATAAGAGTACCTCATCGTCCTCCCTCCCTCCCTCCCTCCCTCCCTCCCTCTCTCTCTTTATAAGCATTCAAATGTCTATCAATAATATTGAAAATCAAATAGCAAAAGCATTAGTAATAATCTTTGCTTATTTGTTTAAATATAGTTAAGAGTTCTTAGGTTATTGTTTGATGAATATCCTTAGAACAACTCTAGTACATTAACTTGCATGTTTCCAAGGATTTCCGTCCTCTTATTTGATTTTGAAAAGTTTCTTCTCAAATATGATCAATTTTTCTTCAACCAATTCCATTGTATGGCACATTGACATTGACTAAACCTTGGCCACCATGCCTGAGAAAAAGGTTTAGATTTAGTCCAAATGTCATCATTGTCTTTCTCCTTTCCTTTTATTGGGTGACACTCTCTTCAAGTCCACATCATTGTCTCCATCCCCACAAAGAGATGTTTGCCCCGCATCAATATCTATAGCCCCAAAATTTTTGATTAGTTTGGGTGTGAAAACCCATATGGCATCCATAGAGGCATTGAATTGCCATGAAGATTGCAGAGAGCTTGTTTGCCCTAGAATTTCTTCTCCTTTTTGTGTTGTTTCTTTAGGTTGTCTATTTTATTATGAACTTCATCAACAATATAAGTTCCTTGGATCTCATAGTTAAGGGAAAATATTGCATGTTCCTAATCCTTGGACTTAAATCATCCCTTCTTCATGTGGATTTACATATTCTTGTAGCACTTGATAAGCATGTGTGTGCCATGATCCTTCCACTCAACTCTAGTATGCTTTTTAGCTTGGAAAATGCTAGAAGTATTAACAGTCTCTATCTAACCTCTTTTCCTCATTGAGGTAATTGGTTTCATCATAGATTGCTCATAAATAGATGGTTTTCTTGCAAATAACTAAGGTTCTCTCACATAATCTCTATGTAAGATGGAAAACCATCCATATGTAGTTGAGATGATGGCACATAATCATTAGACTTTGAGTATTCCAAAGGGCATTTACAATGACATGCAAATAAATATTCACATTCTTTTGTCGGATTCTTCCACAACGGAGAGGAGGGCCTTCGAATATGAATAGGAGTTACTTCTTTGCTTCAGAAATGACATGATTCCCCTTCAAATTTTCCTCCAAGAGAGGTGGGTTTGACACTTTAACAAGCTCACCTAATTGCAACAAGCACATACATTGCTCCACCACATGCTTTTGGTTGAATAACTTTAGAAGCTTTGTTTGCTTGACAAGCACCACCTTCTCCAAGGTGGATGTTGTAGGTATTATTTGAAAGGGTGAAAATTTGGTTAACTCTAGCATTCATAATTGTTTCCTTCCCTCCTAGTGAGCACTTTACTAGGGTGAAAAATTAGTTAATGGTTGAATCATCATACTTGTTTCCTCCCCTCCTAGTGAGCACTTCTTATGGAAGACCACCACACTAGCACCAAGGTTGTTGATGTACTTCTTCATAGCTACATCCTTCTATCCACAGCCCACGTGCCTAGATCCCCCTTGCCTTGATAGAAACTCATCTAGATATAGTATATCCTGAGCCACATGTTGAAAACAATGACATGATTACTAACTAATATAGAATTATTAAATTGTGATAGCTAAGTGGCCTCGGATGACATAGCCTAGTGGACTAGGATCTTTCATGCCTCATTTTGACCCAAGATTTTACTAGTGGTCTCATTAAGACCCAATGCACCCTACGGTCAAAGTCTTGTTGCTTGAAAATGTATGAAGGTTAGAGAACTTACATTTTCCATCTCATCCTATAACTTCATCTCCTCATTTGATAAAGAGGCACCATTTTGGGTAGAGGGATTCAACAATTCCCTCATGATAGTAACCTTGGGCCTTGTTCCAAAAAGGTCATGTTATAATGCTTCAAACTTGGCCTAGGATATGTTGTAATCCACCTTGGCTAGTTGCAGCAATGTGCTCATGGGCTGCTATGATGGCACTCCTTGTGTCCAAGCTTGTACCATCATACCTTTCAACATCTACCATTGTAGGATGTACATCCATGTAATCATAAATCAATAAGGTCATTCATCGAATCCTTGATGATAATCAAGAATAACCCTTCTTCCTTTATTTCCAAGTATTGCAACGCATCCAATAGAAGTAGGTATTGTATGCCATCTATTTCAATAGGCATTAATCAAGCAAGGGGTTTGTCAAGGTGTTTCTCTTTTGATGAGAATGGCACTATGAGAGTCAACCCTTGCTCTGCTACCATTCCATGTTCCTCTTCAATGTTGATTGGATACTCAATTGTCTCTTCTCCCTTACACGTGATAACAACATCCATTAGAGTTATATCTTCATCACTCTCTTCCTTTATGGGTATATCCAATGCAAGGAGGTACATGGCTAATGTGTAGTCATGCTCTATGAGCTCCAAAGGTGATGTACATGGTGCACTCCCCATGGGAACAATGCATGCTGTATGACAAGGAGCCATTTGGGCCAAGTACTAGTCCACAACCTTTTTGTGGTTCTTCCCATCTTAAAAGTCCAATTGCTCCAAAGGTACCCAAGATATGTAGGATCTCTTGATGGAGTATTTGTGAACGGCAAATATGCTCATAGCCTCCTCCACGACGTGAAGATGGGGATGCAATAGTGAGAGTATATGTTCTAAATTGAAGACCTTTAAGAACACCTCAAAGATCTTATCACCTAATTCTCTCTGGCATTATGATCTAGGCAATTCATGTCAAGCATTACATGTTAAGCTCTAATGATGTATATTCTAATGCCGATGAGCAATAATCTCAAATATGCCATCCGAATTAACTATGGCATCAAGAGGCATTCACCCTTTTATAATCAAACCCAAAAATTAGAACCAAAACATATATACATTTGTACATAGATGCAAATGTGGATTGAATTTGAAACCATTACATTGTTCATTATGTTTACATGAAATAGAATGGAACAAACATCTAATAAATACTAAAAAAGTTAATTCATAGAAAGAAAATTCATTATATTGAATAGAGTCACTTTTGACCCAATACATTGCATGCATACATGGGTGATACATAGTAGTAGCTACAAGGACACAACCAAATGGCATGCAAATCCTAATGGAAACTTTTGATAGATCCATGAGATGTTATATGAATCAATACATTATGTGATACATGGATAACATATAACATAGGAGTTACAGAGATGCAATGAAATTGTAGGAAAATTCGAATAGGCACAATGAATTGACACCTCAAAGGAGTTTTGAATCTTGTCTTCTAGTTTGCCCAGTCCATTTGGTATAAAGGAAGAACTCACCACAACAAAGTAGGTTGACGGTTATGTGCTTCACTTGAACCTTGTATTTTATCTACATGTTGATAAAACATAACACATCAATAATAATAATAGCTAATCAATCACATCAATTATGAAAGGATTCACAGAAGACAAGGTGGAAGCTCTTTGCTACTTTGTGTTCATTGTTGCAAGAACACTAGATTATAGACTTATGATCATCAAACCGTATTACAAATTATAAATATAAAAAACTATCAATCCCTCTTAGCCAAAAATAACTAATCAATCATATGAATTATAACACAAAAGAGAAAAATTTTACTTGTAAGCTAAAGACTAGGAGATAAAATTTATGCACTACCATGTGTTGATTACTACAACAATAATCAATTCTAGAGTTAGAACCAACATCAAACCCTACTATAAAAAATAGCATAAAAGAGTTAACACATGCGCCCGCGCGCGCACACACACACACACACACAGAGGAGCACATGTGCCTCTTGCTCAATATCTCTACAAAAGAAGATAATAGTAAGAGTTAGAACTAACATTAAGCCCTATTGAAGAAATAGTAGAAAAGAGAAAATGGAGAGAAAAATGGACACTTATGTTTTTCCCAAAATCTATAGCTAAAAAAATCGATGATGATGACTATCTCTCACCTAGCCTTTCACCCCATCCATGAATATAACGATTTGCTTATAATGAGCTTGCAAGGCATTCTATCAAGCGCGATGGTAGTACATATGGTAGTACATGGCAAACTCTACAATCCAAGTGAGTGCCCTTCAATTATCAACCCTCTATGGCCTCCACATGCATGAGAGGGGTATGGATATGGTAAGAGAGAGTGTGGAGAGAAAATAAAGGGCTTTCCAGACATAGTCCCTCACACACTCTCTCTCTTAATCTCTTATGCTTTTCCTTTTTCTCTCTCACAATGGAATCAAGAAAGCAAGTACACAAAGTTTGCACATATATGAATTGCCTCTTCTATTCTGTCTCATCCTTTAAATACAAAATGATTAGGGTTAGGGTTTTTCCATGCTGCTTGGGCATTATGTCATTTTCATGCCCTTTTCTATCACATCATGGCCATATGTAAGTAAACTATAATCTTGTCGAAATAATAATTTGGATATAGAATGCTAGCTACTGCTAAGTATAATTTGCATGGGAGATAACTTGACTTATAATGATACAAAGTGTTACAAAAAATAATAGTTGTCTCTAAAATTTATATCAAAATTTATACTG
Organism: Lygodium microphyllum; assembly: GCF_053477565.2. Classification (NCBI taxonomy): domain Eukaryota; kingdom Viridiplantae; phylum Streptophyta; class Polypodiopsida; order Schizaeales; family Lygodiaceae; genus Lygodium; species Lygodium microphyllum. Next base: position 144,488,894 of record NC_141150.1, on the reverse strand, counting down.
CTCAATTTTCTTTATGTTGTTTGATCTCTTTGACCTACTTGATCTTCTCGTCTTTCTTCTTGCTATGTCTTTCTAGTTCTAGCAGTCTTTCTATTAACATTTATATCCCCTCCTAGATGAGTACCAATCCCATGGCACTTTTGCTAGCTAGATGCTATTACTATTGATGAGAGGCTCTAGGATGTCTAATGAAGGAAAAAGCAAGGGTGGATGGAGTGATGTGGCAAAAGAGATATGGATGGCATAGTAAAAGGAACTAAGAGCCTTGGAGTTAGCTTAAAGAGGAAGAGGCAATGCGTGATATTGAAGGGGTCATGATAGGCATGGATTGCTGATGTTGATGGCTTTTTAGGAGCTCTATGGTGTCTGTTTGTCACTTGTCCTCTTCCTAAGGAACGTTTCTATCTACTTCTATAGCGAATATGTGCTTGTGCATGTGTATGTGCAACTAGGAGCTAGGTCAAATTCCCACTAAACTTAGAATGTTGTGCAACTATGTGTATGTGCAACTAGGAGCTAGGTCAAATTCCCACTAAACTTAGAATGTTGTCCCACACTTGAGGACCTGATTGGTGGAAGAGTGTGGTGTAGTGCTATTCTCAAGGTGATGAGTCATCCAAGCAAGCTTGGAATTTCTCGCCCTTGATGTTCCATGAGGTTGTGATGTGGAGGAGGGGCTAGGGTTTTCACCTAGATGCAGCAAATGTGCATGTGCTTTTTATTTTTTATTTTTTATTTCTCTTTGTTTTTTGTTTTCTTTTTTGAACAAATAAATATACAACAAATGACTAGATACAAGAGAGAAATAGATGGCTCAAGTAGTGGCATGAGTGTGTGCTAGAGACAACTGTTGATTGCTGAGAAGATATTACTTGATGTGTTATCATGCCTCTAGATAAAATGGGCACGTATACATGGTAAATCTGCTCTCCACCATATCTCTCCAATAATTGGACACAATAGGTGCAGAGGATATGGAGGTGAAGTCAAACCATTGCCACTTCTTTTAGTATTGATATCGAAAAAGGATGGGGATAGCCCATCTTCCTAAGGAGTTATTGGTTGTTAGAGGAGCATGATGAGGAAGCAAAGATAGTTGCATGTGGTGATGAATGAGGGGTTTAAGCAATTAGCAAACTCTTCTACAAAATGTGTAAAGGGGGGGATTTGGTTAATAAGCTAGAACATGTAAGTTCTATCAACATGGGTTGTTCTAATATTCCTTGGGAAATTATACTTACCATGCTCATTTCTTCTTGATAATATTGGCCATGCCATCTTGGATAGGGACAGAAAAGTGGATCTATCCACTCTTTCTTTCAGGAATAGATAAAGGCTTTCGAGGTCATCTTTTTGCCTTCTAGAAGGGGATACCACCATTCTAGTAGTCCTATCCATACTTTCTTGGGCTTTAGTTTTAGGTACCTCCCTTGCTTTCTTGAATTTTACAGGACTTCTGATAAGCTTCAACATCTTAGGGGCTAGCTACTTTTTAGCAATGTTTTTAGTCATCACAACTTACTTGAATAGCTCTTGTTGCTTCACCATGACCAATTTGTAGGCCTCTAACTAGACTCTGTGTTGGCTTTCAATCTATAGGGATACTCCTAAGTCATTGGAGAGCTTCATCAAGGTGGTCTCATATAGCCTTTACATGCCATTTTCTACCATGCTCATGGCCCCTTACAAGCTAGTTGAGATGGTCTCTTATAAGCTTGCATATGAAGTGCTTCATTGACCATGTATTTGTTGATGCTCCATATGTCATCTCTCGTGTAGATCTATCTTTTCTTTCTCCTCGGCCACTTCGATCTTAGCATTGGTGAGTTGGCCGATCGATTTTCATTATTTGTGTGCTTAGCTCAACCTTTTTGGTTCTATAGCTTGTGAGTAACTGGCCTTGCTCCTTGAGTCTTTCTTGAAACTCATTCATGGAAGTCTCTTCCTCTTTAAGATGACCCAAGAGATTTTTAAGGATTGTCTCCTACGCTTTAAGATGATCTTGTAAGGGGTCATGCTCTTTCAATTGGTCTTGGATACCCCCATGAGTGCCAAGTCTCATTCCTTTAGCTAGTGTTGGAACTCTTGCTCTTACTTTTTTTGAATCTCCTTCAGTTCCTTATCACGTACTTGCAATTGAGGTTGGAGTCCACAACCTAATTTTTTGAGTCTATCAAGAAGCTCTTATACTCTTCTTATGTTCTCTCTAATCTATCTTGGAGCTCATGGTTAACCTTGAGTGCATTGGCTTTGTCTTCTTTGAGCCCTCCAATTATCCACTCAAGGGCTTCTATCTTTCTTGCTGCACTTTGCCCCTTTGAAGTGTCTTCATGGTATCTATTGAGCAAGAGCTCTCTTTTGGATTGGTTGTGGTGAGTTCAAGTATGGGTGGTGCCTTTTCCAATTCACTAATTTGCACTTGCATAGTATCAATTTGAGTTGTTAACTCATGGAAAGTCTTAGAATTGGCAGTTGGTTCCTCTATTACCTTCTCCTTTCCCTCGCTAAAACTACTTCCTCCTTTTTGGGCTGTAATCTTTGCACTTATCATGCAATGGATTAGTATTTATTATGCATCTTTTATTGATTCTTTAATAACCATTTTATACTCTTCTAGTGATTGTGTCCTTCTGACTTTTAGTTTTCTCCATTCCTTCTTTGATCTCCTTTTTGCAACATAGATGATTAGTTCCTCTTCTTTTATGTCCCCTTTGTTAGAGTCTTCCAAAGATGAGCTCACTTCTTCATCTTCTTGGTGCTTCTTATTCTTATATTTCATCGTTATGGCAAGGATCTCCTTCTTCTTCTTTTCACCTCTTTTCTCTTTCCATGGTGTCCTTAGAGGAATCCTTGGATAGTGTGGGTGGCCCTGTATGTGGTGGTAAGATCTCTTGGAGGGACACTCCAACCACAACATCAATGATGCAAGTAAGCAAGCTACTATAGTTAATGATGTTGTACCTAGCCTCCATGCAATTAAGCTTCACATTTGGATTATTTGGAGCTACCCTTTGCACCTTGGCCAAGGATTCTGTGACATGCTCTAGCCAATGAGGCTCTCTATTAGTATGTCTTCTAAGAGCCACTTAGGTATTCTGGTTAGGTTGGTCTAGGTTTTGTTGTAGGTGAAGAGGTGATGGAAGATCTATGTTATCACCCTCACCTCTTCATCTAGTATAGCTCCTAGGAGGATTTAGTTGGCCACTACTTTCATAGCAGTTCCATCAATTTTGACCCTTGAACTTTCACCCCACCTTTGAAAGACTTAGGGGTCTTCTATGTTTTGATGTACTTCCTTAATCCTCTTCTAATGCACCATGTCTCTTCCATTAGCTTTTGGGTGAACTCAAAGCTAGCTAGCTATTCATCATAGTTCTCATTAGTCTTTATATTGTATCTAAACCTAATCTCACTATAGAGCTTGGACCCATGTATTAATTAGCTAGGAATACAATTTTGATGTCCAGTTGATGTATATTCCAACTATTATTAGTTTCTAATGTGTAAATATTATGAATAGTTGTCATATGGCAAGTGGGAGTAAAGATCTCATCAAAATCAATGCCCTTTTGTTGAGCATAACCCTTTAGTATAAGTCTAGCTTTGTCAAAATCAACATAACCATCTAGCTTAGGCTTTAGCTTGTAAACCCACTTGGCAACCAATGACCTTCTTATGAGAAGGCAAATTACATAAGAACAAGTATGATTCTTGTAATAGCATCATACTTAGATTGTAAGCAGTTGTCTACTTTTTTACATTTTGTGAGTCTTTAAAAGTCATAGGCTCATCTTCATCACACAAACAAAAAACAACCAATACATAATAATCTGATATATAAGAGACATTATGAAATCCAGAATGAGTACGACTAGATAATGATGCATTCAAGTTATAGTTATGCAATGTTTGCACTAGCCTTTTTAGCATAGTCCTTGATAGCTCAATCTCTACTCTCTCACTAAGAAGAGCATCGTTCACATATGTATTAGAAATAGGTTGATCTACATTATAATGAGAAACCTACAAAGGTTTAAAAACTACCTTATTTGGCATTGCATGTGACTTCACACATTGAAAAGAGGCAACAGAGTGTAATAGATATCCTATGAGCATACCTTTGTCTCTTTCATGTATGAAGGTAAATGCTAAATAATAATTTTTACAAAGACAATATCACAGTTGACCAAGATACACTTAGTTTATGAATGGTATAACTTATAATCTTTGCTTTCATCATTGTATCCAACAAAAATGTATTTTACATCCTTGTTATCCAACTTCTTGCATTGATGCACTAGTATCAAAGCACAAGTCAAGAAACCAAAAGCATGTAAGTAAGCCATAGATGCCTTTTTACCATGCCAAGTCTTATATATATATATATATAAAGTGATAGACTACAAAGTCTTAGTGACACATATTAAGTACATAGGATACACATAAAATAGCCTCAAGCAAAAAACTATGTGGCAAAGCTTGACTCTTAGTTATGCATTGGTACATATGACATTGTATATTGGTGTTCTATCCCACATTCATCCAAATATACATTACATTTCTTAGACATATATCTCCCTAGGATCAAAACATAGAGTGCCCACTTTACATCGTGACAAATTTTTAGCCATGCCAACAAACTACTTGAAGTACCAAAACAGTTCGGACTTAGCTTTTAAACCATATACCCATGCATGCCTAGATTAGTCACATCAACAAAAGTCTTGAAGTATAGGGACATAAATTCTTTTTTATCTTTGGTATACACAAAGGATCCATAAGTGTGAAAGTAATAAATTACCAACAATTAGCACTACTTTTCTAACTCTGTTTACATGATAAGAGGAGTTATTGGCACATGTCATAGTTCTCTCTTGGGGGCAAGATCAAGAGAAGTGAATAGGCTACATAGAGAAGTAACATACTTCATGGTACCATTGTCAAAGTATGATACATTTGAATTCACAATAGCCATGCAGTATCATGTAAGGAAGGGATATAATTGAATTGTGCACTAAATGAGGATTCGGGTAGCTATGAAAGCTTTAAGTAAGCTCTTCTTCTCGAGCTGAAGGTAATGCAAAAGAAGCTCCTCAAGTGCCCACCCTGATACCTATTGAAAGATGGAGCATGAGTGGAAGCACAAACACAAGCAAGAGAGAAGCAAAAACTATGGAGATTCAAGTAAGAGAGAGTAAGACGATATGTGGAAACTCCAACAATCACAATGTGTAATGTGTCTTCTCTTATTCTATTGTCATGTAAAGAATAAATAATAAAGTGACAATAATGGGTGGTCTCCACCTGTAGTGTACATGTGTGCAAGCAATAAGTACAAGTAAATGTAACTGGCTAGGCATAAGTGGCCTTTAACCCCCAATATAGGCAAGGGAGGCCCTCCCACTTATAAAGGATCCCTATATTGCTTGGTGATAACCCTCGTGTGCCATGAAGCTCGCATAGGTCACCACCATGTGAGGGAGACTCCCTACCACTTATTGAGGAACCCTGTATCACTTAGTACTGATCCTTGGGTGCGGTGAAGCCTACATGGGTCACGACTAAGTGAGGGAGGCCCCTTCCACTTGTTGTAGAGAGGACCTCTATCACTTGGTGGTGATCCTCATATGTGGTGAAATCCATATAGGTCACCATCAAGCAAGGGAAGCCCCTCCCACTTCCATAGGACCTCTGTATCACTTGGTGGTGACCCTCGTTTATAGTGTGGGTGAAATTTTTATTTAAGAGGTTTATTTAGGTTGGAGAATTTTTTTCACTTTCTACTAATTTTTTCTATTATAAATAGAAAACATAATGAACTATGAGCTAGACTTTGAGGATGATGTGGAGAGATTCTAGTTACAAAGTTTTTGATATTCCTCTACAATACATGCTCTCATTCCTGTATTCTCGAGTTGTCATGTATATTTACTTCATCGCTTCCTATTGAGAATGTTTTGTATTCTTGTAAAAATATGTTGAATGCCCACATGGAGGAATATTGAAGAATAACTTCAAGTGGCATAGTGACTAGAGGCACATGTTTTGTATTCTTGTAAAAATGTGTTGAGTGCCCACATGGAGGAATATTGAAGAATAACTTCGAGTGGCATAGTGACTAGAGGCACATGAATATGTTCACACTCATGACTTTGTGACAAAAAAATCACAAAGAGAAAGCTAAGTGCTAGATAACTTACCTAGTAATGCACACAAGTACACAAAGAACTGCCTAGTTGACTCAAAGAGCACCATCTTCTACAATCCTCCTTCGTACTCATTTGCTATTTCCATCTGTAGGGGGATGAGAATGACTTAGAAGAGACTTCACAAGGATTGCATGCTGATGATAGCAGATATCATGTCATTACTAATAGAGATGTTGAAGAGGCAGATGAGATGATATCATTTGATGTAGAGAAGGAGAGAGCAGAGATTGCTTTGTAAAGTTTTGATTGAGCCCTAGCTGACCTTAACAACCTAGAGGGTGTGACATCGATTGATGCATGTGAGGAAGAAAGCATGTTTGTTCCTACATTTACGATGTTGAATGATGAAGATTGTATGTTGTTGGATGTTATAATAAATTCACTAGACATCCATGAGGATTATAGTCTCACTACCTTGGTGCTCTTTAGTCAAATTGACTCAAGGTGAGAAGTGGATGAGATAGATCTACATTTCTTGGCTCATTCTATAGTCAAAGCTATAAAGTTTGTTACACATGAGAAAACCCTCAAAAGCATTGAAGTGGAGGCCAAGGCTTATGAGTGGCAGCAATGGGCTACTGAAGAAGAAAGAGTTGCAATAATTGAAAGGCTCAACCTAGCCAACATGGGAAAGCATGAGGCTTCAGTTGTTGTGAAAGAGAATGGGAGTGGAACAATCCCATTGTGGATGGCATATTTTCTTGAAAGTGTGAAAAATATGTGACTCTTTCACAATGCATTGAAAAATTGGATCATACGAAGGTACATATGCACAAATACTATGTCTTGCAATGTATTGCAATGTTCATGGTTACATGTGATAATTTTTCACAATGAGTATTCTCTAGACAATGCAAGGCTCCCCCTTTTTGCTTGAAGGCGGTGACCAAGTTTTACGGAGTCTATGCCCTTCCAACAAATGTAGAGAAAATAATTTTAGTCAAAAAGTAATTTGCATTGTGGGTATTTTGCATCGGGTATGGATGCCAATCTTTAAGGGCCCCTTATTACATATCATATGCTAATCATGCCATTGTAGGGGGTTGAGGACGTGTACAATTTTCATCCTTACTCAAAAAGAGAATTTTGCGATGGATGAAGGGCAAGGTTCTTGTGGAGTCACTACCTCCAATATTCCCAACACCACTTATATAGCTTCCAACCTCAGAGGATGAGGATAATTAAGATAATGAAATGTTAACAAAGAATATGAAACCGTTCTCTTCAAACCCATATAGCCAATAATAAAGCTTTTGTTATGTGCTCTTTCAGCCCCATCTCTAGCCTTATCTCTCCCTAGAATCTATCCATAGTTAAAACTTTCATTCATTTATAAGTTGATGTATGCTACTTGTCTTTTTTTAAAAAATATTTGTAATGCAAGAGCTACGTCTAAGTTTTGGCAGCTTCTTTTTGCTCCTTATGACCTTTTTTGTGTCAAATTAATTTATAAAATCATTGAATAAATTTCATTAGGATATTTGCCTTTTCTACACCTCCACAATGTCTTGTATGCCTGAAGTACCTAGTTCTTGCTTAGTAATGAGACTTCTGCATTCCTTGGGTAAACCAAATCAACAAACCCCCATAGTGTTATATGAGTGAGGGATTGTGCCTATAAATAATATGTTGTTCATAAGAAAAAAGATAGGGTTAGTTAAGAGGCTAAATTTAAGTTTAAGTCATAAAAACTAAATATGATGCTCCATACTATATTGTGTGTGAGATTATCTAGTCCTTGTGTATTTTGCATGGAGGTTTTGAATTTGTCGAGAGCCTTCTTGAAGGCTAGGAGATCCTCCTTGGACCAAGGTATTTTATTGCAATACATGAATACTATAACCAATGCCTCCCAGACTTCAACCTTCTTGCTCCTCGCTCTTCCATCATCCCCTGGACCTTTCACGGAGTTCATTTTTTTGGGCTTGCCATGGAAGGCCCAAAACATTTTGGCCTTAACTTCACCTATTGAGGGTTTCTTGGTAACACTATTCTCATTTTTGGATCTTTGAGGATCTGCCTCTCGATCACAACATTACCCCCATGGAGAATAATTTCTGATAGAACCTTTTCAATAGCCTTGATAGCATCATCCTTGGCCTTTTGGATCTTTGAGGATCTGCCTCTCGATCAAAACATTACCCCCATGGAGAATAATGCCTGATAAAACCTTTTCAATAGCCTTTATAGCATCATCCTTGGCCTTTTGGGATTGCAATTTCCATTCAAATCCAATGTAAAGATGCACAATTTTCTCCACTATTCTACACAAGGCATGAAATGTGCATGTGTGGATGTTTGTTAAAGGGATAGCTAGAATGACTTGAAATCTTGGATCTTTGGTATGTCTATTAGATGTGTTATTCCAACTAGTAGCATTGCACTCCTTAGCCATGGCCATGCAATAAATGCAAGGTCTCTTAGTAGTAGCACCTCTTGGCACATTATACTTGCACTTTAGTGTATTTAGATCTATGTCCATATGCCAGTCCACTTTATGTTTTCCAAACCCTTCAACACTGTTTCTCCTCAGCTTATTAAGCACTTAACATCTGAGGCATAGAAGTTCATTGAAACACCTAGTGCATCACATTAAAATCTTCCGTGACTACATGTTAAAAAAGTGCATTAAGCCCTCTGTGTCTTTATCACCCTTACTACTTAGCTAAAGAGTCCTATTCATCAGGATGATAGAAACTCTCTTCATTTTTTACTCTTCACAATCTTAGTTTCATTTAGCTTGATAATAAAAATAGCAATCCCATTTGCTTTTGTATGCTCTAGCCTGTAAAACGTGATCATAGCTCTCTACAAAGTCATCATGTCAAAGAATATGTTATTACAGTTGTTGTACTTTAGCACTCTCTTCTTTCCAAGATAACTATTTATGATGTGAAAGGACTCACCAAGGACTTCCAAGACTCTTTCATTAATGTTGCATCTTGTTTGTTGAATTGAAGATGGCTTTAGAAGCAAATGCCCCATTGTCTGTTTTCTTCTTCCGTCTCTCTTGCCTAACTTTGAAGAGTTGAGTGTAGCTTTGTCTATTAATTCCCACTTTGTCTAGGATTCTTTGGATGTCCTCTTTGTCTAGACAAAAACTTTGCAAAACCTTTTCAATACAATGTTCCTTGGCCTTTCTATCGGCCAATATGTTTTCTCTAGCTTTGAGAGGAATTATGTTGTTTTAGTCTTGCGATGTTCTTTCTATATCCCTCGTTGCTTTTTTGAATGGAGAATGGCCTTGTCAGTTACAACAACACTGTTCATAGAAGAAGCACTTGCTTCGGACTTTATGCTCTCATAACACAATAGAAGAATAAAACTAGTTTAGGTGAGTGACCATTGTTACCATATTGTTGTTATTCTTCTTTTGCAACCTCCACTTCCATGCTTAAGTCTCCCAATATTCTTTAGACTTCTCTACCTTCCACACAATTTGAGAGTTGTTTCCTTCCATCTAGATGCATATAGTTGGGTTTCAAGTCTCCTTATTTTTCCTTGGCTCCCCTCTAATTGTTTCTTCATTTTTCCTTGGATGCATGTAGTTGGGTTTTCAGACTCCTTATTTTTCTTTGGCTTGCCTCTAATTGTTTCCTCATAATCTCTATTTCTTGGCATAATCATTGGTTCTCTAGTTTCAAATGAATGGTCTACTAGATTTTGAGTATAAGCTAAAAGGCCTTGACGACCATCACCAATAAAACCTTAGCAATGAGGAACACTAACAGAATGGAGGAGCACTTCTTATTGTAGAACCCACAAGATACAACCTACCATCAATCCATAAATCAATATTCTTTCTACCCTTGGATCTCATTGCTTTCGATGTACTCGACGTATTACCAGAAACCTTGTTTCTTTTGTGAATAGGTTCATACTCATCATCCAAATCAATATGGAGGTGGTATGGATGTTTAGGTTATCCATGCTTGCAATTGAGTTACCAAGAAGTGATCTAAGCTTGCAATATGGATTTGGTACATAGCCTCCTAAAACAAAAATTTGAAAATAAAGAGAGAATATTTTGAGAGAGGCATTAAAGCCTAAATGAAAATTTCTAAGTAATAGTGAGGCATTGAAGGTGGCAAGTGCATGCGATGCCTTCAAAGTTCATCGTTAATGAATGATAGACAATAAAAGTGCCCATGTACAAAAGGGAAAACACTCCTTGAGATTGAGATTTTTTTCCAATAATATTTTTTATAAATTACATCACACTTTCTTTCTCCTCAATTTATTATAGGGCCAAAAAGTAACCCCAAATTTCCCTTAATGCAACTATCTAGTTTTTCTAGTGAGGAATAGAAAGGATGCACTGTGAGTCAAAATGGAGACTTGGATAAACTTTCTAATTGATCTTGGTGTTATTTCCAACATGCTATGTGGAGATACTAAACTGGCCTCATGTCTAACAATCTCTCAACAAATACATCCCTACCTCAAAGACAAGCAAGATTGGACACACATACTCACCACTCTTGAATTGATGTTCACAAAGGAACTAGAGTATCAAGAAGTGTGTAAATACATCTCTACCTCAAAGACAAGCAAGATTGGACGCACATACTCACCACTCTTGAATTGATATTCACAAAGGAACTAGAGTATCAAGAAGTGTGTAAATGCCTAAGCTACTAGGGAGCATAAGAATCTATTGTTCAAATTACCATCCCTCTATTAGATTATGTCTCAATGCCTCTCTTCATGATGGCGGTTGACTCAATGCCCAAAGCTATACCACGGGGCTATCCTATCCCTATGAATTAACTTGAGCTACACAAAATATTGAGCCAATGGTGGCCATGTTTTAATGGCAAAACCAATGCCAACTTTTGAATTTTGAGGAGTTTCTCAATATCCTTAATTGCTAATGGATGGCCCTCCATCAAGTCATGCTTGATTATCGTAATGACCTCTTTGTCTCCCTAATGAGAGAGTAAGGTATAGACATCGAGGAGGAAACCAAACTAGAGGAGGAAGAGCTTATGGACAATGGAAGCAAAGATGATAGTAATACAGATCCCATTGATTGTGAAACTGATGGTTGAATGATAGAGAAAATCTCATTTGATTCAAAAAGTCCTCTTAGATGGAAAATTTTCTCATACATATGGGTATAGTCTGGAATTGGAATGGTTGGAGCACTTAGAAGTACTTAATTATAAGTGAATAGGATATTAACCTTTTGTTGTGATTTGCACCTCTGAAGTAGTAATGATTGATAATGAAGTTGACATAACCTTTGATGCTTTGCCTATAAAAAAGGTTGACTTTGAGATGAGGAGTGAGGACTCAAACCCTGAAGCCCCACTGTCCACTAATTTACAAGGCTAAGATAAAACTCCCAATCCATCTTAGGCACAAATATCTCAAAAATATTGAACTAGATAATACATTAGAAGAAACTATAAGATCTTCACAAAAGATTTATAGAGTACAAGAAAGGAAATTGAGTCATTGTTTTGCTTGGTGTAAAGAGGGAAGCATAGTCCATTGAACCTATGGAGGGCTCAACAAAGGTGAAAGAGGTAAACCTTGCTAACCTAGGGAACCCCCTAAACCAATTTATGTCATCAAAGATCTAAGTGTAGAGGATGAAATACATATTGATCTACTAAAAGAGTACCATTACGTGTTTGCCTGAAACTACTCCAACTTAAGGGCATACCATCCCAAGTACTAATAGATAGAATCCTCTCAAAATTGCCATCATATAATGATTGTACCCCATGAATCCTCACTATGCACATCAAGTTTGAGAAAATTTAGAAAAGTTGCAAAAATTTGGATTCATTTACAAGAATGAGCATACAGACAAGGTATCACCTATCATCATGGTACTCAAGAAAAATCATAAGATTTGAGTATGCATTAACTATAAAAAGCTCAATGCTATAATAAAACGAGACTATTACTTGCTATTGCATGTGAATCATATGATCAAATGAGTGGCAGGCAAGGAAGCTTACATCTTCTTGGATGAGTTTTATAGCTATAATCAAGTGCAAATTCACCACCCAAATGATTAGCCTAAAATCACATTTGCCATTGAATGGAGAGTATTTACCTATATAGTATCATGTGTACTATTTGAAAGGATATGTTGAGATAATGGCTCGATATTTGTTGATTACCTTTGTGTCCACTCTACTTGGGAGGACTACCTTAAGAAACTTTGATTTACTTCTTTGAAAAATGTCAGTAATACCCACTCTTCTTGAATTACTTGAAATGCCAATTCTGGGGAGCATGTAGTATCTAAGATTATCTATGAGTAAGAGTGAAGGAGAGGGAGTATGGGAGTATGGGAGTATGTGTGGAATAAGAAACTCTTGGTGAGTTGTGACTGTAAGCAAGAGTATGTAAAGGTGAGTGTGAGGGAGTGAGGGACTTGGTAAACAAAGCTCTCTTCTTCTCTTCCTATCCTCAAGATTATTGTTTGCAGCCCCTCATATGTGAGCAACAATGGAGGTGAGGTCAAGAGCGAGGAATGCACATAGGGATCGTGGAGTATAGTTTGCCAATACAAATGAAAACAAGTGTTGAGTATTGATAAGTGCATTCTCCATTGTGTTTCAATTCGTTTAGATTTGTTTGTGCATGTAAGTTGGCTAGATGAGATATAGCCTCCTACTTCATGTGTTGAGATCCTTGAATTAAGAAAGATGTGTTCAATGGTCCTAGCATTGAGCTCATAGAGTGTGACAATGCAAGTCTCTCTTTGTATAATTCTATGCATTGATGTTAACGGTCAAGGCCAAAATAAATAGTCTCAAAATGGCCATTTCTTTATCTTGATTAGACTTATTAGCCTTGAGAAACATAAACAAATCATCTTCAAGAGACTATTGCAATCCATCGGGAGGAGCTAGGCCTACAATTGCACCATTACTTCGCTAGCTTGTCTAGTAGGGTGAGTATCGAATGAGTCACTAAAACAACAAAGGGGGCATCCCCAATGAAGAGACCAAGTGAGAGAAATATCTTTAGTTTACCTCTCCATTAAGAATTTTGAGCGCCATTCCATTGCAATTGATTATATCAATAAGAGAAGTCTTTCCAAGGTTAAAACTCAAGTTGAGACATTAGTTGTTTTTTTTATAAAGACCAACCAATGACATCAAAAGATTTTCAATATCATTTAAATCATACATACCTCTTATTTAAAATATTTGGCATAATCTATCCCCAATCGAATACTCAAAATAATATGCATAATATTCCAACTCTCAATGAAGCATGATTGCCTTGGGTGAATTGAATTTGGAAAATTTTTCTTAATCTTGTTAGCAATGTTCTTGGAGAAGATTTAATAAAATGATCCCATAGCAGAAATGGGTCTCCAATATTACAAAGCTTGAGGATGCTCAAGGCGAAAGAAACCTTTGGTAACAATCAAAGAATTGCAATCTCCATTCCAATGGTATCCAGCCCATTCTCTAAACTTGCTAACAAAGTTCAATGAGCGAATCCTTGAGTTTATCAACATAAGTTCTTAATAATTCATTTGGCAAGTCATTCCATTTTATGCTTTTCTTGGCTAGAAGATGGGACAAGATCTCCTTTATAATCTCCCTTAGCGATATTACCCATAAAATCCACCCATTTCAAACTTAAGCTAGTTTTGCACCATGTCTATAACATAATGAAGAGCATCATGTATAGCAATAGTAAGATTTTTCTATGACTCCAATAAAGTTTTATGATAATTGAGGCACATTTGGATGATAATTTGAGGCTTGATAATCATAGTCCCCTAAGAATCCACCAAATGGACAATAGTTTCACATACATGTTTCTAATAGAGACAAGAAAAAGAACCATGAATGTAACATTTTTCATCAATCAATGCATCTAAACAGACCATCAATTTATATTTTGCATATTGCTCATCTTAAAGAGCCCAAAATTCTACGTTTCAACGATTTGCAATCCAATATAGCATATACTCTGGAAAAAGATTGTGTAATAAAAAGAACTAATCTAATTGCAAAGGAAAATTGCCTAGTAGGATTGTGAAAGCTATCATGAGGACGTGAAATTTTGAGATGTTTTAACCTTGTTGATAACATTTGATAAAGTTATTCATTAAATGTGCAAGGTTGTTTAGCGCATGTGATGCACATGGTAGTTATTTCATGGTACCAACCTAAGGACCCCAAGGATGTAGTGGGTATCAAAGGCAAAAGTTGTGATAAGTTGTGCTAGCTAGGTTTTGGGGATCAGTTGGTATCAATTTTGACCTAGGATAATTATTTGACCAATGTGTCGGTGGTTACACTAGGGAGAACTAGTATTCATTAATTAATTAATGCCAGTCTAAGGGTCAACAAATGTTAGGGACCATTCCACGTTACAAATGGCCTAATCAATTTAATTATGAATGGGCACAATTAATTATGGGCAAAGTCAAAAGGACTAAATTTAATTTTCAAGATTATTTAATTTTAAAAATTAATATTATTGGATGATTCTAAAAAATGGATTTATAAGGCTACCACTTGGCAAAAATGTCAATGTTAGTTTACATCTTGGGAGAGAGAGACAAGAAGCTGTTGGTCTATTTTTTTATCAGAGAACAACAATTTGTTGCAAAGACAGCCATCTAGGGGCCTCAACATGCAAGGGATAGGAGGGAATCACCTTCTAAGGGCTAGCAACAACATTGCTAATTAGCTTATGGAATTTTGGAGGTGCTTCACTATGTGACTACATTAAATGCAAGATGGAGTAGGCAACGTGCACAATTTAGGGTTTTCTCACAAAGAAAATAGAATTTCTCTCTCATCTTGGCTTTCTCTCACCTTCTCCAACCCATTCTCAAGAGATCTTAGTATTTCTTAGCCATTTCGAGTAGATCTCACACAAATTTGGTGGAGAGCAAAGAGATCTCTATTATAAACCCTAAATTTCTACAAAAAGTAGGATTTAGCAATCACCTTGGGACCCGTGGCAATAGAAGAAGGCATCATACACACTGAAATCATCACTTAACATTCATGAAATTGATAGGGATTTCAGATGGTAGACCATCCATTGTGAATTGGGGCAACATTTGGCTAGTTGGTGGTTTCATTTGTGTAATTCTTAGGTGAAAAACAAGGAGCAAATAGCCCAAATTTCTTGCTAATTGTATGTACATCAAGGGGCTTTTGGATTAGCAAAGGAGATTGTGGAATCTCAACTTGTACTCAATCCATTAGCAATTAAAGTTAAAGAAATACCAAAAGGGACACCAGTTTTGGAGCCAACTAAGTGTCTATTGTCTAAGATTATTAAAGTAAATTGTGCATTTCAATTTATGTTTATTTGTTGATTACTCTAATAAATTGCTTAATCAAGGAATTACTACCCTCTCCAAGAGGAAAGGTTGGTTTCATGTTTCCATTGCACCGGGATACCACTCAATCCCTTGATTTGGTGGCCTCGAAGCACTTGATTGCAAGCCAAAGCTTTGTGTAGTGTTGATTTTTGCTTATAATTGAGAAATTACAGCAATATGTCTTCATATAATGAGATGGACTCAAGCAATGATGATGTCTCTCAGTATAAACATTCACAAAGGAATGAAGAAAATGCAATGCGCCTGACCTTGGACAAGGCTCAAACCATGGACAACAAGTAAAAAATGTTACTATTGGGCAAGATGCAAGGCCTTCAACGCATAATGAGATTGATGAGACCAACAAAGTGAAGAGGAATTTGATGACTCAAGAATCAGATGAGGACAACACCAAATCTCTTTGTTGAATTGGCAAATGATCCTCAATTTACCCAATTTTTAAATGCTCTGAAGAATGATAGTAAGGACAAGAAGAAGAAAATACTTCTACAACTTTAGAACAATAAGATGCATTAAAGATAATGCCAAAGTCTTCACTTGAAGCTCCCAAAGATAGTAATGAAGCAAAATAATTGGTACTTATGGAGCAAGGAATGCAAATGCAAGGCTATCATGGAAGTGCTAATCCAATGGACTTTGGACAGAAGGGCATACATACTATGATGGGACAGCCAAGATACTTTGGTGGAAGCATGATTTTTCATGCTATGGTTGGATAGGGACTACATACATGAATGTATGGCACAAATCCCTATGGTATGTAGTAGCCAATGCATGGTGTACAAGGCCCAATGTATTCGGGTATGGCTAGAAATATGCAAAGCCCTATGTATGGTAGCATTGGATTGATGTTTGCGGCACAAAATAGCATATTTGGTAATGTGTTTGCATCCTCAAATGCTTATGGGACTCAAGGAATGAACGTTGGTCATGAAAATGCTTCGTTTGGTGTTGGTTTTGATGTAAATTCAGCAAATGCATTCTTTTTGAAGGAGCCAGTGTATGATAACTTACCACCCAAAGGGGCAATAAAAGACTATGATGAGGGTGGAAAAGTAGTGAAGTTTGAGTCCTTCAATGGTGCACAAGATAGGCTGAAAGCTTTGACTTTCATTCAATAGTTTGATGCAGCCTATTCAGGGAAAGACTTTGTCAAATCCTCGAAGATTCGAAAGGCGGTCACTTTTTTGAAAGGGAATGCATTACAGTGGTGATCCACTCTTTTGATGGAAGATGGAGCACCATCAACATGGGTACAATTCAAGCAAATGTTTGCATCGAATTGGTTGACAAGTACCTTTGAGATGGACATCATGATAGCTTGGAATAAGCTGGATTGTAAGAAATGTAAGGATTTGGAGCAATATAATAAGGAGTTTTGGAATGCATTGCTACGATAAGAAGTTTTGGGAGCAATATATTAAGAAGCTTTGACTTTCATTTAGCCGTTTGATGCAGCCTATTTAGGGGAGAACTTCATTGAGTCCTCGAATATTCGAAAGGCATTTACGTTTTTGAAGGGAAATGCATTGCAGTAGTGGTCCACTCTTTTGATGCAAGGTAGAGCACCTTCAACATGGGTACAATTCAAGCAAATTTTTGCATCGAATTAGTTGATAAGTACTATTGAAGTGGACATCATGACACCTTGGAATAAGCTAGATGCTAAGGAATGTAAAAATATGGAGCAATACAATAAGAAGTTTTGGGACACATTACTACCCGTCACTTCTTAGGGCCCCATACCTCTTCATCAGCAGTAAGTAAAAAAATATGTTTGTGGACTACCTAAAGGAATCATGGATTTTTGCATTAAATCTATTGTCTCTAACATGCTTTATCTCATAGAGATTGCTACTATAGCACATGCTTTGCTGTGTTGGAAGGATTTAGGATTCCTAGAGAGTGGGGAGAAGTTGAATAAAAAGTTATTAAAGGTTGAGAAAAGGGATAGATCTAAAAATCAGCTTGAAAAGAGACCAAAGCAAGAAAGAAAGAGCTTGAAAATATTAGCACAATGTAGGGAATTGATGGTTGCAAATAAATGTTTTATATGTGAACAAGAGGGTCACATTGCAAGGGACTGTCCCAATAGGTAACAAGCTGAAAAATCAAAAATCAGGGAGATTCTAAAGGAAAAAAATCCAAAACATTAGTGGGATTGGTTGGTGCTGATATTGTTAGTGATCAGCCCAATGATAATGCTACTGAGTTATGCAGAGCGTGGGGCAAAATTAGGGATCAACATGCATTGATTTTCTTCGATAATGGTGCACGAGCCAACTTCACCTTTGTAGACATGGTAGCTTGCCTCGACATCAGAGAGAATGAGATGGGACCTATGAAGGAAGTTAGAATGGCATGTAAAAGCCATGTAGAGTCCATCACACCATGCATTGGAAAGCTTCCGTTGCATATACAAGGATATGTGGACAGTGAAGAGTTCTTCATTACTCCACTTGAGGGTTGTGATGTATTGCTTAGTATGCCACGGTGTCACCATATGCATGCAATGATTGATTCATGTGCAAAAGATATCATTATTCAACATAAGGAAAAAACACTCATATGATGTAAAACTAAAAGGAGAATCATAGTGTTGATTGTCAACTTTTTACTTTGTGCTTCATGAAGTAAAAACTTTTCATATAGTTTTACATTCCTTAGATGCAAACATTGCTTTTGGTGCAAAAAAAGAACGGTTCATTACATATATGCATTGATTATCATACTTTGGACAGGATCACCACAAAGAATCACTTTTCAATCTCTCAAATCGATGATATTATGCATAAATTGTATGGGATAGTCATATCAACTGTAGAGATTTGAAAAGTGGGTATCATCAAATACGCATTAGACTGGAATCTTCATGTCACATAGAGAATTTGTGGACACTTTCTTTGATGACATGATTGTTTATTCAAAGAATGAGACAAAGCATAGAACATACTTGGACATGATGTTCAGTAAAGTGTGTGAGCATAGGTTGGTTATTAATGATAAGAAAAGTGAATTCTTTTTGCATGAAATCCACTTTTTGGGATACCTTGTATCAACTGATGGTATTCACATGGACTCTATAAAGGTTGAGGCAATATGATCATGGCCACCTTTGAGAAATGTATGTGAGATATGCAACTTCTTGGGTTTATGTTATTACTACAAGAAGAATGTATACACATTTGCTAAAATTGCATCTCCATTGAATGCCTTGTAGAAGAAGGACGTGCTATTTGGATGGATAGTAATGGAAATTTCAATGTTTGAAAAGTTTTTAAAAATGATGACCTCAGATTCTATGCTTGTGTTCCCCAATGTAAGGAAGTCATTTGTGGTTCAGTGTGATATCAGCATGTGGTAACAGTATCAAGGATGTTTTTATGCAGGATGGTCGAGTTGTGGCTTATGAGAGCAGAATTCCCTACGGTGTAGAAAAGAATTTGCAGATCTAAGTTGTAATTCATGCACTGTCTACATGGAATTATTGTTTGTTGGGAGCTAATATTACAATGCAGACAAATCATTAGACTTTGAGGTACTTTTTTATACAGATAAAGTTGTTAGAGAAGCATATGAGATAAGAAAATTTTCTCTCTATGTATCATTTTCAAATTGTGCAAATTGACGGTAAACATAATGTTATGGCTGATGCACTATCATGTAAGCCACGAATTTCAGTCATCAATATGGTTTATCATACTGAGTTGGATGCCATGAAAAAGCAATATGTTGTTGATTCAAATTTTGTTAATATTTACAGTTAGATATGCAATGGCCAAAAGCATGAGCACTTTGTGTTAAGAGATGGATTTTTTATTATGCATGGACGACTGTGTGTTGTGACATAGTTGAGGTCTAGAGTTATCACTGAAGGTCGTGCTCCTCTGTATGCAGGATATGGAGGTATTGATAACATAGTCAAGGCAGTGTAGCATTTCTTTTATTGGCTAGCTCTAAGGCATGATGTAGAGCAGTTTTGTCAAGACATGCATCCTATGTCAAGAGCTAAAGTATGATAGACAAAAGATGCCAATTTTGTTGCAACTCTTACCTATTCCAAATAGACCTTGGCAGAGCATTGCAATGGATTTTATTTTTTAGCTTCCTAGGACACCTACACAGAATGATGGGATGTGGACTATCACTTGCAAGTGTAGCAAACAAGCCCATTTCATTCCCGTGAGAAAGAAAATAAAGGTTGATTATATAGCACGCTTGTTTCTATAGCATATCTTTAAGTATCATGATATATCAAAGTCGATCATTAGTAATCGACACTCTCAGATGACAAGTTTATTTTGGAAGGGATTGTTTGAGAATATGGGTACCACACTGAAATTCTCATCATCCTTCCATCCGTAGATAGATGGTCAATCTTGAGAAAGCAAATTCCACATAGTTAGATCTTTTGAGGTGTTATGTCTCAAACCACAAGACATACTGGGAGCAGTATTTGCCCTTAGTTGAGTTTGCTTACAAAAATACAATGCATAGTTCCAATCATAAAGCTCTATTTGAGGTGGTTGAGGGTGGCAAGAAGGTACCGCCTATCTTACAGACTAAGGGTAAGATCTTTGAGGCTAACCATTATGTGAAAAACTTGAATGCACCCTATGCAAAGATAAAGTATACACTTCAAATATCCATTAGGGGAGTTTTGAGGTCTCGAAAATGCCTTTTAGGATGTGGAGAGAGAGTGCTCTAGACCAATAAGAGCAAAGCCTCCGTAACGAAACTTCTATTTTAAAAAAATTAAAAAATCATTTTACAAAAATATATAAATATAATAATATTACGAATTTGTATTTTTATTATGTATTTTTAGTCTCTTATATTCGTGATTATGACATCTTTTGCATTAATGGCATAGAGTCTCGGCTACTTTTATTTAATGATGTTTCTAGATTAATGATAATGACTGATGTAATCGAAATTCAAATTGGTGAAAAGCATGGCGCTCAGTTTTTTCCCTTCTTTCTTTTATTCCTCTATTGTTTTTCCCTCCGTTATCGTAGCCTAGTCCTCTCTCTCTCTCTCTCTCTCTCTCTCTCTTCTACCATGGATACAGAAATTCGACCTTCAACAAGGTGTCCAAGCTCCCAAATCACATCCATATCAGTGTTTAACTCATTCCAAACTGATGGAAGATGGATTCCTACTATCATTAGCAAAGGTAGTTGAATCACCATGCAACAAGCAAAACGTGGAAAAGGGCAAAGACATGAGAGCTCGTTTATCTCTGCTTGGAATGGCAGAATCCGAGATTTTAAGCTTGGAGCAAATAAGAATAGCATCAAAGAGGTACTAGTGCAACATGTGTTCATGCATAAAGAGCTGTGGTTGAAACCTGGATCTTCAAAGCTTCCAATGCATAGACCAAATTGTAAGAATTTGATTCTTAAAGTTTTTCCTTTCTTAAACATGGTTTAGGTTTTTCCATTATAATATTTGTTTGTCTTGTAGATGTCTATCCCTCTAATCTTGAGGAATGGCAACCAGTGGAATCTATTATTGATGTTATTGATGTTATACATGGTTCAATTGGAGAAGAAATGTATAGAGGCAGAAAGAAGACAGAGCTTGCAGAGAATGGAATATTCTTTTATGACCATTCTTATGTTATTCCTATGCGGCGTTGCCAATGGGAATCAATAAAACTCCTTCCTTTGCCAGATTTTTTAAGCTTTGAGTGGCCTTTGCCAAGTCCAGCTACTAGTGAGGGCTATAGATGTAAGATATTTTCTGAGATCCAGAAAGCACTAAAATCTAATATCTCAAGTAGACTAAGCAAAGTTACTTTATTTATGCCTATTAATATATTTATTGATTTCTTCTCTAATATGGAGATAAGAATAACAAAAACCATGCTTTCAGTGACGAGACTAACATATGATCATATCATACAATTTGTTGATGAAGGATGGGATACAAGGACAGAAGGAAAAATTATATGTAAGATAGATCAAGACTCTATAGCTTGTAAATATATGATTGCTACTCAAAATTTGATCCTTAGCTTTTACTATAGTCAATGGCATTTTGTTGGTAGTAGTCTAGTTGCTTTAGACCAGAATCTTAATGATTTCAGCAAAGATCCTATAGTGGATCTTGATATTTGGTTCAACGAGGATATTATTGCAATCTTAAATATCAGAAAATCATGTACGCTACATCAAGTGAGGATGGATTTACAAAATGAAGACATTGAACTACCATGCTCCTTTGTATTCCAACTTGACAAGAAACGAGTAAGTTTTCACATCATATTATATCTACTTAGATGTATATCAAGATCTCACTTTCTAACTAACAAACATTTGTAATTTATTTTTTACAGATATCGAAAAGGAGAGAAAATAATATACACTGCAAGGACATTCAAGAAAAGATATCTTTACTATCAATGTAAAATATATGTACAAATTTTGTAGCAGATGTCTATCTGCCATCTCTATGAGATATACAAGGGCTGAAGGGCAAATTTCTATATATGAAGGCTTACAAGGCGATAAGGCAAAGCTATTTCTTTTTTGGAGAACTATCCTTTCTAGGAGTCCTTTTGTCTTTCTTTGATGTCTTGGGTATAGAAGGTGTTGAAGCTGTGGCTTCGCCTTCCGTGGTTATAGGCACCGCATCTCCTTCATGGTGCAAATCCCCACCAATCTCTGTTGTTGGATGTATACAATTGACCATTATATACTTCAAGAGCTTTGCTCTGATGTACCAAACATGCTCAGATGTATAGCAATCCTTCGAAAACTGTCACACATTTATAGAAAAAAGAGTTTTAGTTCATTATTGTTCTTACAATATACTATATTTTTATCATCAATGGACTATTTACAATTAATATCTATCTTAAAGTTTAGCATCTTTCATATTACCTTTACATGTTTATCATCATTAAGATAAACAAAGTTAACCATTCTTCTAGCATTTGCAATCACCCTCCAGCCACAAGAATAGCTATCATCCTGATGGGGACACTGCAACCACCAACACAAAGTAAAACTATAAAGAGGACGGATGGAAGCTCATAGAATAAACTCATGTTTCAATTATTTTAATGAATAACTTACCGCAACTTGTCTATATTGCATTGTTGCAAGCAAATCAGACGGCATAGGGGGTTTTTTCTCTAGCTCTTCAATTAATCTTTTGACACCTCTATATATAAAATATGTTGAAATTTAGAGTACTTACAAAAAAAAGAATTGAAATATCAAGGAGCCCTTGGATAATATAACTTACAATTTAGCATTTCCATGGCTTCCTTTCATAGAGTTGATTAAAACATTGCTTATCCACAAGGTCTATTGCAATCAAGCTCCAATGAGAACTAAAAGCAATCATATCTCAACAAATTAGTAGGATAAAATCTCAAAAACTCTAATAGAATATTGAATCACTTACTTTTCATTATATGGAATTATAAGGAGCTCCAAAGTATCGAAGTCAATCCGATTAAACCAGTGCTCAATAAAACTTGTATCAAGCTCGTTCCTCATAAAGAATGAGATAGATGGATCAAGAACCTCAATTTTTTGTTGTATATCCAAAGGAAACTCATGCATTATACACCTAGAAAAGGCATAGAAATAGTGAGTATAAACAAGAAAAATCTTATTGTTAAAAAATTATCAAAAAGTATAAGTAATTATGGATGGATATACCTTAGGACAACAAAAATAATACTGTCATTTACTTCTCTTCTTTTATCCTTAAGAATCTGAACACATATAGTATCAAAGGATATAACCTCAATTCTTTTGCCTAAGTCACCAGGTAAGAAACAAAACACATTGAATCCTTTTGGATTAGCTGCTTCAAGAAGGGTGGCTAGCTCATTTTCAAAGGACTCTAGTTGCTCTGTTTCCCTTTCTTCAACCCTTTGCCTCCTATACTCTCTCCATTTATTTACCTGTTCCTCTTTAGCTTTCTCCTCTTTTTCATGTTGCCTTGTATCCCTCTCATGGGTGACATCCTCAACCCTGAGACCAGAATCATCTTTCTTTCTCCTAGCTGGGGGCATATTAAGGATATTAAATATCTTCACATCAGTGAGGGGAATTGGCTCAAGGACCTTTGAAAATCTATATCTTAGCCTCCTAAGAATTACCATGTCCTTGTCCATGAGTGTGAGCCTATGGCTTTGACTTTCTAGAGAGCTTCTGAGGCTTTGAAGACTGATGAATCTTTGATGTTAAATCCCTAGGATCAATCTTCTCCTTTCTTACTGTTGCCTTAGTCCTAGCCATCTGCCAAAAAAAGACATGTTACTTCTTCTCCAGCATGTCCAGCAAAACGCGAGTCTCAGATAAGAGGTATCCATGCTGCATGTCGTTTTCGCGCTTCAGCTGAATTTTTCTCGAGCGTGCCCAGTGAAACGCGAGTGTCAAGCAAGGCGCCTCCTTGCAGCTGCTTCTTTTCGCGTTTCACCGGACTTGTTGTCCATTGTGTCTAGTAAAACGCGAATTTAAGACAGGAGGCATCCTTGAAGCACGTTCTTTTCGCGTTTCACCGGACAACTCATGAATAGCAAAGAAATCGACAAAACCAAGAAAAAATAACTTTGATCTAAGGAAAGCTTTTAAAATTACATAAAATATCCACAGAATTAGGGAAGAAGTTTGAAGATTTCCTTAAATCTCCACAACATTAAGGAATGCTCCCACTGTGGAAAAAATTCTTTTGTAGTGCTGATAAGCTCATAATAGCATAAAGGATTAAGAAAAAGTATCAAAAGAATGCATTGAATGGAGCCTGTTATTGAAAAGCAAGATGCAGAAAACCATACCTTCTTTTTAGCTTATTCTTCACAATCTCAGCCTAATGACGAGAATATGCTCGAAGGTTTCCTTTGTTCGGGAAGCAGTGAAATTCTTGGAGATTGGAAGGAACACCAAAGGTAAAGGCAGAGTAGCAATGTTTTCTGCTTGCTGGAAATGCGGTGAAAGGCGAAGGCGGTGAATTTGCATGGACTCAAAGTTCTTGGCAAAGTGTTAAGTAACACGTGTAACGTATTCTCACTTACCGAAATTTTTTTTATCTATGGTACAAGCATTACTTGGAAAAGTGTTATGTAAAACACGTGTGACGTATTTTCGAAAAAAGGGAGTGCACACGTCTTCTGAGGAGTTTGATACGGTGTGTTAAGTGAGACACGTGTGCACGTATTCTGAGGCATTTCGTGCATGCAAAAATATTGGAAATTTCATCCAAATTTGCAATCCCGTTTATTTTTCCATCATTACACGAACTTTTTCGTTGGAACTATCACCACATGCTTAACGGTCAATATAAAAGCATTTCGAAGCCATTTCTCCGACATTGTCTTTTTTTCTGCCGAAATTTCGTCTCGACTTCCCTTCAAGGTCCTTGCTTCTTGTGTGAAGAGCAGTTCAACAATCTTTGATAGGTAACAAAAAAAATTTATTACAAGTATTTTAACAAAATAAATTTGATTAATATAGAAAGAATTTTTAATAACACTTGAATAATTACAGATGTTATGTGCTTTGTATCTATTAAAAGCAGCATAGCTTTTCCAGAAAGGATTTTATCATAAATTTCTGTGTTTCCATAGAATTAATTTATAGTTCATGTTTCTCTTCTTGATTTGCATCTTTTGACCGGTGAAACGCCAAATAATGTCCCTGTTAGTGATATTTTGCTAAGTATCGCGTTTCACGGGTGAGAAATTGAAATAATTTTTGTCTTCAAGGTAGTGTCCGGTGAAACGCGATTTCTTCACAGGCATTTGCCTTGGAAACTTTAATTTTTGCGTTTCACCGGTCAACTTAAAAAATTTCTCCTTTTTTTATTTTTTTGTCTTGAAAAATGCAATTTTGGGGCCTCTTTCCATGGTTCCATCTTGTTTTATTGGATATTGTTGCTATTCTACTTTGTTTTCAGGGATAAATCTTTTATTGGTCAAGATGACAAAGAGGAAGCTATCTCTGGAAGGAATGGATGAGGAGGAGCTAATGGAGACATCTGATGATAGGCTCTTTGATTTCTTACACAGCACTGGAAATTCTTCCAAGTTTGGCTATATCAGGGAAATTTTCAATGTTTCTTTTGATTTGAAGGAGTTATTGGAGGATCTTGAAGATAAACTTAAGGAGTACATATGTTTTTATGATAGACATGTGCAAGGTTCGGAAGTCAATGGATTTGTTCATTATAGTGATTGCATGGGAGCCACCAGTACATCCAGGTCAACTTTGCTAGGCAGGTTCAACCTCATTGATGAGGAATTCAGAAAGAAAGAAACATGTTGCCCTTTCCACAGGTATCAACACCAATGCCTTCTGATCCACAAGGACGTTGGATTTATTGTGTATCTTCAGTACATGGAAAATTCTTCTCCAGATATAGACCAACAGGGAAATCTAGAGGATATTGCAAGTATGGATAAGGAGGTCGAAGAGAAGGAGGAGATGTTCCAAGAAGATGTTGAGAATCAACTTGTCCAAGGTTTTGATATAGGTTTGTTCAAGAGTGACAATATCACAATGGTGGAAGAAAAGGAGATCGAGCCAAGTGCACAGGTTGATGAAGAAGGTCCTCTTGCATGTGTTCCAACATTTCCCACTTATCTTATCAACAAGAAGAGATATGTGTTGCTAAATGATATTCAACATCTTTTTTATCTTAGAGAAGATTATTGCTTAGCAATCCTTGCATATTGGGGCAAAAATGACATGAATTTTATAGGTTATGAACAAGAACCACTAGCAAGTCTTGATGTTGAGGGAGAGAATTTCCAAGATAGCTCTATAGCCTTACATACATGTATTAATCAGATCATAGAATACGAAAAGGGAGGGCTACCTACAGAAGAAGAGTTCTTGCAGGTCCAGAAGAAACTTCATATTGATTATGTAGGGTATAAAGAGAGATTGAAGTCTCCATCAGATGAGAAGCCCAAGAGTTCAATAAATCTTTATGATGATAGTCTTCTTGAAGAAGACGAACAACACCCTAAGATATGAAATATAATTCGAAGTTACCTATTGAGTTTATGTTAGACTTTATTATGCATTATAGATAAATATCTTATATCTTGTATTGTTGTGGTTTATTATGTAGATTGAGATTGAAGATCTGGACAACTTTCTTGGAAGGGCCAAGGGCTCTAGGCCAATGAAGCTTGGAAAAAATCAAAGCCTTGGCCATTATATTGGAAACTTAAACAATCAAAAAATTGTAATATATCATAGTAGATTGTCAAGCTCTCCAAGTCTACCAATGATGGCTTTGAGAGCTATCTCAAAGGTAATTGGATCTCAAGTTTTCAGCAGAGGTTTGGACAAGATCATTTTAGTGGAGAAGGAAGAAGCCATAAGAGTTTTTGGCTTCATGCCTGGATACAGTGGATCTAGAGCTGGATATTTTGGAGTTCTTGGCTCCTATTTGCTCTCTTATGTAGGAGATAGTAAGAATTTGAAGCTTCTTCCAAGCTATCAAAAACAAGAGTTTT
Organism: Lygodium microphyllum; assembly: GCF_053477565.2. Classification (NCBI taxonomy): domain Eukaryota; kingdom Viridiplantae; phylum Streptophyta; class Polypodiopsida; order Schizaeales; family Lygodiaceae; genus Lygodium; species Lygodium microphyllum. The sequence continues at coordinate 144,461,851 of NC_141150.1, read as the reverse complement.
TGAAATACAGAGGTCTTATTGAGTGGGATGAAACAAAAGATTCCTCTAGAGGCCCTGTCGAGCTACCTGAAACCAAGGACTCCTCTGAAGGCCCTGTTGAGGTGCCTGAAACTAAGGACTCTTTTGCAACACAATCAGACTAGAAGATGCCAAAGATTAAGGGTTTCTTGAAACCCATCTTTTCCCAACTCTTTGTTTGGTTTGTAACCATTCTGTAAATCTTTGCTTTGCACAAGAATTTAAATATCTATCTTTTCTTCTTTGGGTAACAATTTGTATAGTCCTTGCTAAAGATGATGTATTACTTGATGTGGTTGTATCTTTAAGCTTGAATTTATGCCAAATTTGTCAATAGAACCATTGAAAGACCTCTAATAAATTGTTGGCTTTGTGTCTTCCACCTCCATGTCTTGTGTGTCTGAAATATTTTGTTCTTGCTTGATAATGTGATTTTTCCATACCTTGGGTTGACTAGATAGATAGAGATCCATATTGTTTAATAAAGTATGGAGCATGGTTGTATAGAATATGCTGCATAGTCAACAAATAAAGAAAGTTATTAAAAAACATTATATGAGTTCGACAATGAAGAAACAAACATATACAAACTTCTTACCATATAGTGAGTAAAGTGTTGATCACCCCAAGCTTCTGTTATCACCTTTTTGAAAATGTTCAATTGGTTTTTAAAGTCTTTGAGATCATCATCATTCCATTCAATCTTGTCACAATAAAAAAACACTTTGTCTAGTGTTTCCCAAACTTTAGCTTTTCTATTTCGAGCTTGTCCATTATCAGTGTGATCCTTAACTGCATTATGTAGGGATTTCCACTGATTAAATTTAATACTTCAGCCACCATTTCTCGAGTTTATCTTGCCAAGTCTCCCATGAAAGCCTAGAAACCTTCTAGCCTTCACTCCACCAATAGATGGTTTTTTTGGGACACAATTACCATCCTTAGACTTTTGAAGATTTGGTTCAATAACAACATTGCCACCATGCAAACCAATTGCAGAGAGAACTTTTTCAACCTTTGTTATAGCATCTGTTCTAGTTGATAATGGCTTCAGCTTCCATGCAAATCCTATATAGAGATGAACAAGCTTTTCAATTATCCTGCAAAGTGTATGAAGTGTACAAATATGGGCATTCGCTAAAGGAATGTCCAAGACTGGTTTAAACTGTGGATCCTTATTATGCCTAGAGGGAGCTCTATTCCAATTGCTTGAGTTTAACTCTGCAGCTGGTGACATGCAGTATAAGCAAGGAGATCTCGAGTTAGCTCCCTTTGATACATTATACATATATTTGAGTGTCTTTAGGTCACCAGCTATGTGCCACTCAATCCTGTAGTTCCCAAATCCTTCAACAAATAGCTCTTCTCCTACTTGTTGCCTTTGAATAACATTAGGTATTGATGTTTGATGAAAAACCCAATATAGTATATCAAAATTCTCAGTATCTACCTCAAATGCTCCTAGCCACCAGATGTTATATTCAGATTGAACACTAAATGATGTTGAGTGATTGCAATGACCTGACGAAAGTGCTCTATTCATCAAGGTGATAGAGATTCTCTCCAATTTTTTACATTTCAAAATCTCAATTTCATCAAGTTTAATCACAAATCTAGCCACTTCCTGTGCCTCTGCTACTGACAAGTCATAAAATTTGATCATTAAGCATTGTAAGGTGGGCAAGTCAAGGAAAATATTGTTAAATTCATTGAATGTAACCTCCTTTTTCTTGCCCTTGAAGCTAGCCTTGATATGAAAAGGCTCACCTAGAATCTCCATCACTTTGTTATTAACTCTCTGTCTGATAGTCCTAACCACAAATGGCTTCGAAAGTATGCAATTGCGTACCTGTCCTTGCTTCATATTTGATTGTAAAAGCTGGAAAAGTTGCATATAAGCATCTCGACTGATACTAATACTATCCAGTGTCTTCTGTACTAACTCAGAATCCAAAGAATGATCCTTTACAAATGACTCCAAGCATTGTTTCTTTGCCTTTTTAAATTTCTTCTTCTCCAAAATATCCTTTGAAACTACTGAAGGAAGAATATGATAATAAAACTGAGCTGCTTTTAAAGAATCTCTTTCACTTGCATTTGGTTGTAGAAGAGATCTAAGCAAAATGAACATCACAAATCAATGCAAGTAGTTTAAATAAAGCCATATTTAAGATTTTTCAAGTGAAAAAATATATACCTTACTGCTTGGATTCTTTTACCACAGCCGTCTCCTCCTCGTTTGAGATTCTCAATATTTTTAAGAGCTCTTTGTCGATTTCGAAGTCCTAATAAAGTTTGCTTTCGTTGATAACCTTTGATACGCTTTTCCAATGAATGATTTTTTGTTGACAATCCTCTAGCTTCTGCAACAACTCTATATTGTGTTTCATCAAAAGATGATTCTCTAGTCCAAGGATATCCTTTTCTGCAACAAGATTAAGTGTATAACCTAAAAATCCATTGTAGCCATCACCAATAAACCTCATTAATGATGAGCTATTATAGAAATGAGTGCTATTTCTGCTAGGATCTTTGGGATATAGCTTTCCATCTAACCAAAGATCAATATTCTTCTTTCCTTCAAACCTCAGTATATGTTTCATAGACTCTGTGACCGTGATAGATTTTGTTCTCTTTCTTATTGGTTCATACTCACTGTCCAACTCAATATGAAGATGATAGAGAGGTCTTTTATGAGAGCTACAGAGATCATTAGATAATTGATCCATAACTGAGTTACAGAGATCATTGGGTGATTGATCCATAACTAAGGATATGATTGGAAGCAAGAACAAAAACAAAGAAGAGACTACTAAGAAGGAGAAAAAAATAATAGAGAAACGATGGAGGGAGGCAATCGAGTATCCACCAAAATTCAAATTGAATATTACTTTTCACTTTAATGAGGAGAGGTAATATCTTCATTATGGCAACCTTGCCAACTTTATGGCGACCTAGATTTCTAAGTTTGATGTGACCAGGAGAATATCACGACAATGACTTATTAACGAATTTTGATATTTTAACTTACCAAAATATAAACCTTTTAAAATTTCTATAAAATGATTTTATTTCTCAAATTGTTTTCTCTCTCTAGGATCTCTTACAGGGCATTTTCGAGACCTCAAAACTCCCCTAATGACAAGAAAAGCAAAACAAGACAACTCATTGCCATAGACATGCTTTGCAGTTTGGAGAGAGTGATTATATATTGCTACATTTTGAAAAAGCGAGGTTGAAAAAGATGAAAAAAAGAGAGAGACTCTGAAGTTGAGTATGAGATACTATGGGCCCTTCTAGGTGTTAGAAAAGATTAACAATGTGGCCTATCAACTAAAATTACCTCCACATTGGTGGATACACAATGCCTTTCATATCAGTTTGTTGAGGCCTTTTCATTGTGATATGCCAAAAGATATATCTATTGAAATTCAACCTGAGGTTGAGGAGTTGAATGAGATTTTGGTACCTGAGCAGATCTTGGCACATAAAGAAAGAAAGGTTAAAGGTAAAGTTTCTACAAGATATTTTGTGAAGTTTCAAAATTATTCACCAATGGATACAAAATGGATGGAAAAGGTTGACTTGGTAAACCATCCTCAATTGTTGCAACTTTATCTAAATGACTTTCAGTTAGAGTCAACTTCAATTTAGGCTCAATCTAGTTTAGCAAAGCAGAGATTCAGAGTATTACCCGATGTATATAGTATGGTTAGATAACAGTGGCTAATATTGTGACTAAGATGCCTTATGGAAATTCAAGTGCTCTATGCTTTTCTTTTGACACAATGCAGTGCAATCAAGGATCATTGTAGGGATTTCAAGCGAGAGGTCTATTATGAGGACGTGAAGTTTTGAGATGCTTTAATATTACCAATAATATTTGATTAAGTTATTAATCAAATATACAAGGTTATTTAGTACATATGATGCACATGGCAATTATTTCACGACAACAAGCCAAGGACCCCGCAGATGCAGTGGGTATCAAAGGTAAAAGTTGTGATAAGTTATGCAAGCTAGACTTTGGGGATCAGTTGATGTTAGTTTTTATCCTAGGACAGTTATTTGACCGATACGTATCAGTGATGACACTAGGACTAGCATTAATTAATTGATTAATACTAGTTTAAGGATCGACAGAGGTCAAGGATCACTCTAGATTACAAATGGCCTAGTTCATTTAATTATGAATAGACACATTTAATTTTGGACAATGTCAGAACTAAAATTAATTTCCAAGAATATTTAATTTTAAAAATTAATTAAATGATTCGACAATGCTTAAAAATTTTAGAAAGTTGCCGCTTGGTAAAAATGCTTATGCAAATTGAGAAAATATTTTTAAGAGCTAGATCTCATCCATTCAGTTAGTTTACAACTTGGGAGAGAGAGAGAGAGAGAGAGAGAGAGAGAGAGAGAGAGAGAGAGAGAGAGAGAGAGAGAGCTACTTGTCCATTTTTTTATCAGAGAAACATAATTTATTATAGAAGACAACCATATGGAGGCCTCAACACTTAGAGGACAGCAAGTAATCATCTTCCAAGGGTTGGCAACAACATTGTTGATTAGATAATAGCATTTTGGAGGTACTTGGCAATAATAAGTAACTACATTTAATGCATGCAAGGGAGTGGACAACATGCAATATGCAAAATTTAGGATTTTTTCACAAAGAAAATCAAATTTCTCAATCATTTTGAGCAGATCTTAGCCAAATTTAGTGAACAGAGAGATCTCTACTATAAATCCTACATTTCTATGAAATTAGGGTTTAATATCCACCTTTAGACCGGTATCAATAGGAGAAAGCATCATACACTAAAATCGACACTTACAATTCATAGAAACAAGGATTTCAGATATTAGACTATCCACAACATTGTTTATTAGATAATAGCATTTTGGAGGTACTTGGCAATAATAGGTAACTACATTTAATGCATGCAGGGAAGTGGACAATATGCAATATGCAAAATTTAAGATTTTTTCACAAAGAAGATCAAATTTCTCAATCATTTTGAGTAAATCTTAGCCAAATTTAGTGAACAACAGAGAGATCTCTACTATAAATCCTACATTTCTATGAAATTAGGGTTTAATATCCACCTTTAGACTGGTGTCAATAGGAGAAGGCATCATACACTAAAATCGACACTTACAATTCATAGAAACAAGACTATCCATTATGAATCAAGGTAATATTTGGCCAATTGGTGATTCCATTTATGCAATATTTGGGTGAAAATCAAGGGACAATTGGCCCATCTGATTTTATGTACAATAGTAAGGGGCTTTTGGATCAACAAAGGAGATTGTGAAATCTCAACTTGTACTCAATCCATTAGCAATTAAAGTTGAACAAATACCAAAAGAAACACCGGTTTGGAACCAACCGAATATCTGTTGTCTAAGATTATTAATGTAAATTGTGCATTTCAATTTACATTTATTTAGTGATTGCTATAATCAAGTGCTTCATCAAGGAATTTTCACCCTCTCCAAGAAAGAAGGTTGATTTCAAAAGCATCCACCAACTAGATCATTTCTAACATCAAAGGATAGTGATTGAAAAGAGTATGTTTTGGCTCCACCCACATATTGAGCATTGCCAAAAGGAAAGAGCACTTAAGCAAACATAATGATGTTCAATCTAGCCCAAGCATCAGCATATTAAAGAGAGCACTCTATAAATCTAAGCTCAAAAGCATTGAAAGAAGACTGTACACCCTATTTCAACAAGAAAGATAACAAAGCATCTAACCTAGCATCATCGATCACAAAATGAGGCAAAATCACTAGTGTTGAATGCTTGCAAGTACTAAATTGCCAATCACAAACCTTGCACCTCTTAGTAACCATGAAACCTTAAATACCCTTATGAAGAATGATGGTTGCAATGAAGAATAAAACATCTAATATTACGCGGGATCTATTATGAGCATAACAACTAAAGAAAACAATATAATCCTTGTATATATAGATGGCACCATCCATTGAGTATTGATTGTCTCACGCACAAAAAATGTTCTATTTACCAACAAAAATATTCATCCACATCCTACAATACCATACAAATCACCCTTTACATTCACCTAATGCTAACTTGATAGTATTCAAGCGAGTAATAACAAAAACTATAGTGCTTGCCCTTTTGCAATCGTAGACTTGCTTGCCTAAAACCTCTCCATCTCATTTCGAATAACATCTACAAGGTCTATCCTTTTGTGTGTTAGCAATTATCCTTATTAAAGTAGGAATCTTCCTGAAGCATATGACTACAACAAAACTTGGTTGGCCACACCCACCTATGGTATCTAAGATGACTAGGGCTTAGAATAAAATCATTTACCTCACCATTAAAATATTTGGATATCATTGGTTAGGAATGGACACAATGGAGCTAAACAAGATTCTTAACATGCATAATGATGCTTCACCTTAGATACCCTATGAGCTTCATTTGGATCTTGTTCCTAAGATGTATGACAATGCTCACTCTCATGTCTAGGTTTAAGCAAATCCATTTGTCCATTTTTCTCAACAAAAGACACATACTATTATCAACTAAGCTTTAAGACTCCTACTAGTGTTTATACCATAATCAAAACTATGTTATGATACCTCAAGATCATAATTGCATTCTCAAATCAAGTGGCTGCAAGCTCAACTCACTACAACTAAAACAATACCAAAGCAAGTGTTCCCGACATCAATTTATAAAGCACGGATTGCAAACTAAGAACCTCAAAATGCATTTTTGCAAGATAAGATTTTCTTACATCCCAACAAGCTTTACACCAAATATCCAAAGATAGATTCACCACTTCCACCCGAATAGAATAACCACATCCTAGAATTTCTCATTGTTTGTCGTAGAATAATATAAACTAGTTTTTAAACTTGTGCTATGACTATGCATTGTGTAGTTTTTAAAGTGCAAAAGATGACCTCAAAGAACCTTAGTCTCAACCCATATTTTTGGCATCTATTAAAATGTTTCGTACTTACAAAACGATGTTGCAAGTATCACCTCCTTCCTTTTTTTTTGTGGATCCTTAGTAAGCCATTGTGAATTTTTATCAACTTGTGATATCGAAGTTGATTTGATTAGAAAGTTCAAATGATTGCTAGAAGACAAAAAACCTAATTGACAACAATCTCTCATGCATTCAATGTCGAGTCAGACAATTATGTGAACTAGTAATCTTTCTTTCATGGAAGAGCCTCTCATTAGCAAAGACTACATGAACAAGATCCCTAATTCACCTTATTTTCTTCCCTCCATTAATGTCCACCTTTAATTCCCATCCTTTATCTCATACCACAATTTCCATGCCTTTCAAAAACTAAAAGGAACATAGCATACTAGGAACCAGAGTCACTAAACAATCTTAACTTTTAATACATGAATCCAAGATCTATGATTTACATTGCACAATTTCACATAGTTATCAATTTTGCATGCTACAACTTGCAAGATTCTTTAGTATTAAGTAATCTTAAATCATTTAGCATAACTTACAATATTTTGAAACAAAATAATCCACATGTGATATGTTACATAAAACCTAAATCAAAAGTATAACATCATTTTCTTAGATAACTCAAAACTTAAAAGTCATAAGAGTAACATGGCACTGATTAGGATTGGAGCCCAAGATAATTTATTGGCTGCAAGCTACCTAAATATCACTCAAATGACACATAAGGCTAAAATACTATATAGTTGGTAGGCAAGACTTGAACATTTCTTACGTCTTGGTTGAAAATTGTAGGAATTCGCTTCTGAAATCAGTAGGAAAATGGGCTGAATGTTCACAAACAAATGACTCATAAGGTTGAAATAGTGCAAAGATGGCTAGCAAGACAAATTTTTTCATATACCTTGGCTGAAAATTGTAGAAATTCAAGTTTGAAATATGTCAAAGAGCTGACTGAATATTCACAGCTAAAGCTTACCTTTCAAGAAGGGAGCTTTCAATGTTGCCAAGGAAGGTGGTCGACCACAGCTGGTATGCAACAATCGGGCAGTTCTAGTAGGTGTAGCAGTCCAAAACGTGCAGGAAGAGGGCAGGGTATGAAATGTCGTTTCTAGAAACTATGCCTCGTACTAAGTGTGGAAGAGGGCAGGGTATGAAAATGAATCTGTCACCTCATGATGTCAAGGTTGGTTTGATTAGAAAGCGTGATTGCTTGTTGGGAAAAACACAAGCCAATTGATAGCCATCTCTCATACATTCGCTGTTGAGTAAGATAATTATGTGAACCAGTAATATTTCTTTCATGGGAAAGCCTCTCATTGGCAAAGACTATGTGAACAAGTCCCCTAATTCACCCCATTTTCTTCCCTACATTTATGTCCACCTTTACTTCCCATCCATTCCCGTCATCTCAGTGCGGAAGGAGGCAAGGTACGAGTATCATAGTGCCCAAAGGAATGGGAGGAAGGTGATGACCCTATGGTTTCAAGTGATGGATGTGGTATTCAAGGTAATGGTGTCCCCTTCACCACATTCACTGTGAAATCACACCAACATCCATGGCATTAGCTCTAATATCTAGGCCATCCCATTCCTGTGTAGTAGACTAGAAACTTCTACGGTGCTATAGATTGGGCAACAAATGGGCCTCTTGATTGGGGAAGGCCAGCCCATGGAACTTGGGATGGGGCAACATCATAATATTACATGTTGCTGCACATCGTTCCGAAGTAATTTGTGAGATAACCATGTGAATTGCTTGTGGCTCATGTGTACATTGGTGAGTGCATCTGAGTGGGAACGGAAGCATAAATCCATGTACGCATTCAGTACGAAAAAAAAAATTGCAATGGTATTATTCCAGCAAAATACAAGAAATGAACAGGAAACCTCAACCAACCTTTATTGTTGAGTTCTACACCTTGTGGCCTTTTAAACTCATCTTTGTAGGATTTCTATCATGCATCATATCATCATATCAACAATCAGCCAAATGCTCATCTGCATTGACGTCAGACCCAAGCTGCAATAACTGACATGGCTGCTGCTCCAAGAATAAGTGAAGTGTAAGATAAAGCTTGCAATATGCGATTGCAGCTGATTCGCTTAGTTAAAAAGTCAGCTGCAATCAAATCAACCAGTGCCATGTAGATAAGGATGCCAGCAGAAATGGAATCAAATATTCCCTCTACAATGAGGGCTCCAGGACTGTTTGAGTTGTATCCGGTAGCTATCCCAGTGCCCACAGCTATACCGATGGGGGTGGTCATAGTAAAGCACACTCCCATTGCTACTGTGGAGATCGACTTGAATCCTGCCTGAATTCAGTAATCGCATGGTAAGGATGTCACCAAAAAGCGAAAAATAGTTGAAGCGGGATAAGAGGACATTATACCTGGGAGATGCAACCACCAAGTGCAAAACCTTCAAAAAACTGATGAAACGAGAGAGCTGCAAAGAGTGGCCGAATCGTGCAAGGACTTTGTGAAACTCCTAATGATATGCCAATAATTACAGAATGTGTCACAATCCCCAACTCCAACACCTGCAATGACAACTATCAGTATGCATCCTGACTCCTAGTAAAGGACATAGTGAACCCTGTGCCTGCAACTACATATACCAATGTTGCAAGCTGGCAACCCATCTTACAAAGCAGGTGACCAAACTGGTGGTTACAGCAATGGGGGATTTACCTCACCTGTGAAACCACCACATGTCTAATGTGAGAAGATACATCTTCCGAAGTGTGAGAATGTCCAAGTTCACTGTGTACACACTCATGTGTAGAGTCATTACAAGAATGATGACCTTGAGGATGACTGTGGCTATGAGATGCCGCATGAGCACGCATTCCAACAATGTGCATGTGGTCATCTTCTGAATGTCCAGAGATCAGATTGTCATCTTTCACCAGAATGCAGTCGTTTGATCCGGGTTCTTGATTCCACTCCAGTGCTAGAGCATTTTGTTTTTTGCGTGCCTCAGAACCATGTTTCTTCTCATAGTAGTCTGTACCTAGGACATCAACCAAGAGTGTGCCAAGAGTAGCTAACATTGCAATACAACCAGAAAAAGGAAACATTCTCCAGGGGTATTGAGGCAAGCAACTATCTGTAAGTGCCTCCGTTGCATCTGGAAGCATGTGCACAAAACCTGTTGCAAGAATCACTCCAGCTGCAAAAGCCTTAGCAACAGCAAAATAGGAGCCATCCGTCCGTAATGCTGTTAATTTCCTTCCCAAGAGCGGCAATGCCACTCCAAAAGCACCAGCAAAAAGAATAGTTATGATGGCTGCCAATTTCAAACAAAAGGCCAAAGGCACATCTCTGCATTCCAACTCAGATACATCACCACAAGTTTCATCTGCCATTAGCCTGGAGGACCAACCTGCAATATGTCCCAATCAGAGCACGCATGCTCTCTCTCTCTCTCTCTCTCTCTCTCTCTCTCTCTCTCTCAAATGTTGCTGAAATTAAAGTATAATGGTTGATCCGATGTAAAAGGAAACCACAGGTGTCACCAATGTCTAGAGCATACCATCATCCACTAGATGAGTCGAAGACATAACATGCAAAGGATGAAGATTTTGCAAGAATTTATAATCAGGTGTTCAATGGTCAGCAATGTGAGCACTATATTCTCAGGGATGGCTTACTTATGATGCATTCTCAACTTTGTGTCACATAATTGAGGGCTAAAGTTACAATAGAAAATCATATACTGTTGTATCCAAGGCATAGAGGCATTGATGCTGCAATGAAGGCGACGGAGATTTCTTTCTTGCCTAGAGACGAGAAGTTGATGCTTCACAAAGGACATGCATTATATGTCAAAAGATCAAGTTTGATCATCAAAAGGCACCAAGTTTGTTGCACCCTTGCCTATTCCCAATAAGCATGGGAAAGCATTGCTATGGATTCTATGTTTGAGCTTTCTAGGAGACCTTCAAGAAATGATGGCATTTGGACTACAATATGCAAGCTAATAAGCAAGCCCATTGCAATCCGATAAAGAAAATAAGAGTGGATCACATGGCAAGAATGTTCATACAGAAAAACTTTATTAGTCTACGAGAGTAGAGTTCTGTAGGGCTCAAAAAAGCATTTGCAGATTTATTAAAAAGAGTTGTTGGCTGTCATACATGCTCTTTCCACAGGGAAACACTACCCACAAGGCCACCATCTCATTCTATGGGCAAATCATCAGACTTTGTGTTACTTCCTCTCCACTCAGATCAGTTCTTTTTACAAGCAAATCAGATCGGCCAACTTTTTGTCCATGTTTCCCTATGAGGCAGTTATTCAACATTCATAGATCAGTGAGACAAGGTTGTCCACTTGCTATCTTCCTATTTTTAGTTGCACCAAGGGCTATGAGATCCTTCTTGTTGACAAACAAATCTAGAAGTACTAGAGAGATCAGGCTGGCCATCCTAGAGTTTGATGATCTCCTTGACATGGAGTTTCCAGCTGGTATACTTGTTTATCTAGATGGGGATGAGAGCAACTTCAAGGCCTTTGTTGCAACCATTTTCCAATGCTGCGACGCTTGGAGTGCTCTCATTAATTGGAAGTCATTGTTCAATTTTGGATGCATGACATTGGACAGCCAAATGGGAGACTCCATTGAGCATTTTAGTTGGGTCTCACCTAAACATTATCTAGCTGTTGCTACTGGATTATGGTTATATTAAAAGCAAACTGTTGTAGTAAACTTATTGTTCTAAGCACTGTCTAGCTTTTGCTGCTACATTTGTGGGGATTGATATTATCTCATTGAGGTAGCTGGCACCTCCTCCCTTGAGCGTCAAGCAGAAGCTCCTTCATTGGAGCACCATCAGACTTTCTTGGGCTAGGAAAGTGGCAGTTGATAACCAACTTTTCTTGCAACCAAGTGGTACAACACTTCCTATTGGCCATTCTCAAGGTCATGTATTAACGAAGTGAACCATCTCATTGTGAGTTTTATTTGGTCAAGAGAAGATAAAAATACAGCTCGAGCAAAGGTGGCTTGGAATGTTATTCTTCAGCTGAGATCCAAAGGTGATACATGAATTATTGACCCAATTAGTCAAAGCAAAGCCTTATTGGTTAAGATCATTATCAAGGGTCTGTGTCATGTATGGTCATCTCCTATGTGTGAGCCACGGTTGGGGTCAAAGGAGGACATTTCAAGCTTTGATAGTATATTTGACCATCACTTCACTTGTCCCAAACAGTTTACGTGGAGACCCACTCCTATGTTTCACTTATGGCAGCATGTTTCCCTTGTTTTGGGCAGTCATATCTGCCATCTGACAAGGCAGATTTTATGACAAACATGGGCAGCATTTTAGTGCATTTTATTTGGCATTTTGGGCACTCTTTGCTGGTCTGACCTGCATTAAATGCAGTTCAGCCAGTTAGCTAATTAACTCCTAGCTATGGCTGCCCTCCCTCTCCACCAATCAGTTAGTCCCTCATTCTCAAATAGGCCTATGCATCTTCTCATCTTCTTGCCTCCATCCAACACCCACACTAACCCTCCAAGCTGCTTGTTGGGGCTGATTGTTGCAGCCCTCTATCAGTTTTGTGCCTTCATACTACTATGTTTCTCTTGTCTCCTTGTTCTCTAGTCAATTAATGTTTCACTTTCTTTTTTATTACACACTCTCACATATTATCATTCACCTTATCATGAGTTGGATGTGATTGAAGAGGAGCATCTATTTGTGGCAGAGCTGGGCGACTCCATCCAAATGCTGCATATCTGCATTTTCAGATAGGGTGGGCACTTTCCAATTTGCCCCAGCTCCATTGCCCTCTAGACAATCATCATCTTCCTGTGCTTTTGCTGGGTAGCACCATTTGAGTGCTGGAGCCTGGGTGGCATCATTGACTACCAGAGGACCACTTTTCATCATGTATGTCATGTATGGTGGACCTGTGAGGCTTAGATTGAATCAGACAAGAACATTTGGAGCTCTCAAAATATGTCTGTCATTTCAATTGTCCTCCCTGACATTTTAGGTGGAGTCCTACATTTCACTTCTGGCATTCTATTTCCCTTATTTTGGGTAGGCACATTTGCCATGCGGCAGGGCAGATTCACAGGGAGCATTTTAGTGCATTTTCTGTTTAGTTTTGCATTTTGGGCACTATTTGCTGGTCCCCGACCTGCACTAAAGTTTGGTAAGTCTGTTTGATTAGCTCTTACTTATGGCTGTCCTGCCACTCCACATTTGCCATGCGGCAGGGCAGATTCACAGGGAGCATTTTAGTGCATTTTCCATTAAGTTTTGCATTTTGGGCACTATTTCCTGGTCCGACCTACATTAAAGTTTGGTAAGTCTGTTTGATTAGCTCTTATTTATGGCTGTCCTCCCACTCCACCGGTTAGTCAGTCAATCAGTTATTCTCAGTCAGTCCTCTGCATCATCTTCTCCTCTTCCTGCCTCTGTCTGGTGCTCACACTCGTGCTCCCAGCTGTGTATTGGGGTTGACCATAGCAGCCTTGTATCATTTAGCCTTTTATTAGTTTTGTTCATTCATTCTACTGTGTTTCTCTGGTCTCCTTGTTCTCTGGTCGCTCCGTGATCACTTTCCTTTCTTCTGTGCACTCTCACATGGTACCATTCGCCTTGTTGGGAGCCACACATGATTGAAGAGGAGCCATTCTTTGTGGCCAAGCTGGTCAACATCATCGAACTGCTGCATATCTAAGTTTTCAGACAGGGCGGCCTACGTCTGGTAGTCTAAGTAGACCAAGTATGGATATTAGCTATGAGCTCCCATCTGAAAATTTTGGCATGGCAATCCTACTGAAGAGCTGCCCTAAGACAACATAGGGTATGACTCCCCTATACATCCTCATATTCACAAGTTGGGCCTTTGTCCATGAACCACACAACCATCCCCTGAGTCGCAATCATAGACTCTACGGTGCCATGAAACACCATCCTAAGGGGTCTCCTCCATACCTCATCAGCCTTAGGGTAATCCCAAATGCTATGTCTTTGTGCCTCCTTTGGTTCCCTACATCTAACACAAGGGACAAGGTCTCTACCATAAGTATTAACCGCTAGACTCTGTGAAAGTGGACGACGCTGTAATGAGCACAATAACACATGAGAACGAATAAAGGACAAAGACAAAAATCAGCACGGGTTAGAGATTGTTCTACTGATTTTTTGAAAACCAGAAAAGATGGACGTATTGCCTCTCAGCGTGCAGAGTTTTCACACTTTATATTAGCTTCGGCATTATCAGGCAGCTAGAAAATAATATCATCCACTCCATGAAGCTGCAGGCGGTACCTGTCAGGGTCTGCAATAGAGCTTCCCAGACATAAAGAAAGCACATGAAAGGCCCAGAAATGCACCGCTCAATCATCCCTTCGCTGGAGCACCAGCAATGTCACCGTTGGCTACTCATGCAATGTCGGACAATTGAGATGACCCTGTGCGGAAACTTTGCATGGCAATCCGATATCCAGTCGAGGGATCGATGGCCGAACTTTTCTTTCGGCTTGAAGGTGGAGCAACACTCAGCGTCTCCATACGCTTAGATGATCAAGCAAGACGCCAAGGGACCGCAATGACGTCAGACTGTTTGTGTTTACGAATGATGCACAGGCCAAATATGGACGACTATAGCTTTGAGGTGACGATGATGATCACTTTCACTGTAGAGCGACCGATAATGGCGATGCAATTCGCTCTCGAGTGGGTAGCAAGCGACTTCCTGCGTGAGGGATGGCTCTCTCTCTTTCCTATCTCAAAAGATGAAGAAAAGGAGGAGGAGGATCGAGGAACTGCCGAAAGCAGCCGAGCCTGCACAAAGGCATCTTCCATGTATTTGTAGTAGCATGATGCGTCTCGTACAATACACACAGAGAAAACGAGAGAGATATCGCGGGCGTTGGTTTTGTAGGATTCTTCGCCTGATATTCTTTCTTTCGAATTTGTAAGGAAGGATGAGCACATCGTGCTACCATTCAGGTCCCCCTCGGAAGCTTTTGCGCCATCGTGAATCGCGCTGTGAGAAGATTGAAATGTCGACATTGTGAGTAGTAAGTTCTCGATTTTCACGTATCTGAAGAGCACTACGTCGCACGGTCGGTAACTCTCGCCACTGCCTCCTTTGTTTTATGGCTGCCCACTTTTACTTTTGGAAGGGCGACTCCCTTAGACTTTAAGATTTACACACGAATGTATATTTCACATTAAACAATATCAAGGTTTGCAACTTGGACCCAAATTCGTAAATCTTATCATTTATAACTTGTTTTAATATTACAACTTCAGGAAAATCATATTTAAGTTGCGATTGCTAATGCTTCATCCAGGTTACATGAGGAGCAAGAGCAAGCTGGCATCCAATGGCTATGCCTGTGCTTGGCCAACTATCTAAATGAAGAATGTGCAAAATGAAGAGCAAGGGTTGATCGGAGGAAACATTGGGTGCCAAAGATCAATGCACTACCACCATGAGTAATGGAAACTACAAGGTGTGTTTACATATAGACACAAGTGGGACCCTAGATGAGAACACATGTTGCTCATGCTTTAGCCGTCACAGCAATTTGGTCATGCCAAAAGAATCGGAATTTCAAGCCCTTGGGCTGGAGTGATGGTACCAATAGGTCTTTGGCACAATATTCATAGTGAAGCCCTTGCCTATGTGAAATCCCTTTGTAGCAAGGATATTAAGCCCTTCAAAGTCTTTCATAAGAGCCTTAAGAGAGTCTAAATAACTTTTTTGAAAACCCATCTATAGTGGTTGATGTATGTGTCATTTCCTTTATCTAATATACTTGCCACGCATTATTTATTTTAAAAAACCACGCAAGGAGCAAAACAACACCCAAGGAACAAGCTATCTAGAAAACTCGCTCTACATGCCTCAAAGGAAGACCTAGCTCCAATGCACTTTGATGTTGCTTAAAATGTCACATGATTGCCAACACTAGATTCCAATCAAAGAGTCTATGATTATCCACAAAGGCATGATAACATGTCAAAGCACATATTGCTATTCAAACAACCCCACATATTATTGTCTCAATGTTGTGGCACCGATCACAAGCTCCCAACTTGGGAAGGCCACAAATTGTTTTCCTCGAGCCCGACAAGTCGGCGTCCTAAGCATTGCCATGTGTTGGTTTTTCTGATGCTCAATAAGGAAAATTTTCAAGCCCTTGCGTAGATATAATGAAAAAAGAAGTGCTACCTAAGGTAAGGGATGAACTTCCCTCCAGCTTGTAATTTAAGCTTTCGCAATCACTCAAAACATGAATGTAAGTGATGCACTTGAACCTTATAACCGTTTCTGCAATGTCGGCGGGAATATATTGACGCCATACGTACCGTGAATGAAGTATTCAATGTAGAAAATAACAATGTAGAATCCGGAGAGGTCCACTGATTTTCTTAAAACTCCGAAAGATTAGACATATTGCCTTGCAGGATTTGCATGCTTCAATACTCTATTCGGCACGATCACACAGCTAGAAAATATCATCCACTCAAGCAAACTGCGGGTATAATTACCTGACAGGGTCTGCAACTGGGCTTCCCAGACATAGAGAAAGGCGCACATGAAAGACCCAGAACTGCACCGGTCAATCATCCCTTCGCTGGAGCACCTACGATATTATGTTATCACGGTTGGCCACTCGTGCAATATTCGAATGATTGAGATGATCCAATGCGAAGACACTGCACCGTGTCAATATCGATATATCCGGTTGAGGGAGCGATGGCGGAACGTCCTTCCTTTCGGCGTGAAGTTGCAGCAATATTAATCAGCGCTTCCATGCACTTATAAGATGAGAGCCAGCACGGCGCCAAGGGGGACCGCAATGACTGTTGCGTATTCATCTTATGCGGATGGTACAGAGGTAAAATATATGTCGACAACCATTGCTTTTCTGAGCTGATGATGATGACGATCACTTCCACTGTAGAGCGGACGATAATGGCGAATCGCGATGTGATTTGCTCTCAAGTCGGCAGCAGGCGAACAAAAAGCGGATTCCTGCGTGGGAGATGGCTCGACTAGCCCCGCTCTCTCTCTCTCAAGAGGAACTGCAGCCGAGCCTGTACGAGTACGAAGACGGACCTGTTACTGGCATTCTCGTGCAGTAGAGGGGAGAGAGAGAGAGAGAGAGCGTCGTCGTGGTTTTGACTGTGGCGGGCCCATCGCTTCTTTAAATATATATTGTGTGTCTTTGTTTTCTGAAGACTGAAATGGTGCCGGTAGTCTTTGCTTTTGATTGGAGGCGGGAAGGGGAAGGATGAGGACATTGTGGCATCATTTGCGCCCCCGAAGGCTTTTGCGTTTTGCGGGGCATGGGCCTGGAATGTGGACAGCAGTGGAGCCTGGTGATGGTGAGGAGGAGGGATACACGCCTCGTCTCCAAAGCACGATGTCGCACGGTAACTCGCGAGTTTCATTTCGCCTCCAATTGGGAATTCAATGCATTTCCAATTGCCACCCAGCGCCCGCACCCGCGCCGTGTTTACCAAAAAAGAAATAGTGTCTATCGAGCAACATGTCACAAGACTATTCTTGACTCTTCCGCCAATCGCGAGTGGGCCATCAAGCTACACATTCACGGTCAAATGTGGGCATTGGTCGGTGTGTAAACGTGATGCTGGATGGATAGATCATAGATTCTAGATAGATTGCACCAAACCTTATTTTTCGTTTATGTTGTTGATTTTTGGAAGGGGTCGGGGAAAACCCACCTTTTCCTGCAATTTTTCCCCAAGTTAGATTTTGGGTCCTGCAGGCTCTTTTTTTAGCAATGGACCATGATAAATTTGTAAAGTTAGGAAGTTTGTCATATTGTATTGCATTTTTTTCTTACTACATGAATCATTAAGCTTTACAATAAAGAGGGACAACTTGTGTGTCTATTTTGTAGCATCACAACCAAGTCACACTCACGCCAAGGTCCATTCAACCTATTTAAGTTTATGTAGTCAAGTTTACTCGAGTGTGGCTCAACTACTTGACTTGTGGTCCTATAATTATCGGACTCTAGTAAGTGAAACAAGTATCACCAAAAATACCAATATAGAAAGACTCATGCAACTATGCACACATGGCAACATGTAACCTCTCTCTCCACATATTTTTAAAGTATCTACTCCTTTTTTTGACCATCACATGCCATTTTTTCTTATGTTGTATTATGGGGTCCACACAAGTCAAGACATGTGTGTGACCACCATGTATGATTGCACAACCCCTCCATGCTATGTAAAAGAACTTAAGCATGGCAGAGCTCTAAGTATGCAAAGAGAGGCCAAGTCCAACTTTTGTTCATGGATGAGAGAGAGAGAGAGAGAGAGAGAGAGAATTTCTCATTTATGTCTATTAAATTTTGGGCCTACCTTGCACCCATAGTGTTTGCTTTCACTAGCAAAATTTCCTAGCACCTACAATAGGAAAAATAAATTTTCAAAATTTAAAAGTTAATAAATCAAATGTAGTTTTTAGTTAACATAACATACTTCTCATGTGAATTCTCTCTCTCTATGGTTTTGTTTGTGTAAGGATATCACAAAATTATGATGATCAATTTAACTTTCCTTCTAGAATTTGAGTATGTCTCTATTTGTATAAGGATATCAAAAATTTATTGTAACGAGATCGACTTTTCTTTCCAAAAGAATAGTATGATGTGTATTTGTATATGTGTGTTCATCTATGCCATGCATTATTTAAAGGTTTGCCTCGAGGATCCCAAATTGTGGAGAAGGCCCCCAAGCTTTTGCTCGACTACTAAGACCCACGGACTGCTTACTGCTCAAGCGTTTCAAGTTGAATGCTAATGGCTACCTCTCACATAGCCATATGCACCCTCTACCCTACGAGTGTAGTGAGCTTACCTCCATCCCTAATCGAGTACCCTTCTCTCTCGAACCTTCTGGTAACTCCATGATCCAAGATACGAGCTCAAGCAATCTCAATCCTCCACCTTCAAGCTTCATGCTCCATAGCCTTATGAGACAAGAGATGAGAAGAAGAAGAAGAAGAAGAAGAAAAAGAGAGGAGAAGATGGATAGCTTCTCCACTACGGTCCCTTACCTTCTCACACTCCCTCACTCACTCTCTCAAGCACAAGCAAGAACAAGAAGAAGAAGAGAAGAAGAGAAGAAAAAGAGGAGAGCCACTTTTTGCCACACGCCAAGATTGAGCTGCTCTATCCATTTTTTGGCTTTTATACATGTCCTGATCCTTTTTGGACACCCATCCCCTATTTTACATGACCGGCCATCTTGCCTAGGTCCTCTTATTTCATATTCCCTTCCATTTGCATTGGTCCCTTCATCTATTACCGTCTACACTTTACAAATTGCATAGGAGGAAGCCTGGTGCTCTTTTACAAAATTTTAGGGGCGCTTTTGCATTTCAAAAAGCGCATTTTCCCTTTTGTATTTGCCTTGAACTTTTAAGGTTGCCCTTGTGCTTTTGGCATTTTCTCCTCTTATTCCTTCCGTCTGAACTCATTTTTTCGTATTTTTGAATTTTCTTTTACTTTCTTTTTCTCTATCTTGCACTGGAGTTAACATTACCCCTCTCCTAGTCGAGTGCCAATCCCATGGTAGTTATGGACAACTGCTACTAATGAGGGCTTGGGTAGTTGAAGTGTTGTCATGTGGGTCGATGATGGGGCCTTGTGGGGATTGGATGTAGAGAAGAAGTATTTCAAAATGGTGGAGGTTGTGGAGGCCAAGAGTGGATTGAGCGGGTGGCGGGGTCTCTGAGTTGGTGGTTGGTTGTGGGGTGTCAGATTCACCTGAAAGGAAAAGAAAGTGCACTGCATAGGGGGTGTGTCTACCTTAACGTCTTTCTCTTTCTTCTGACTTCGGCTTTCCTTTCTAGAGTTGGATCTTCTTGTGGAACTTTATGTTGTGCTTCTGATCATGGAGGGCTTGGTTGTGGAACTTGTTCTTCTTCTTATTGGCCCACCTCGAAATCCAATCCTTCTTCAGCAGAGGTGTCACCTGTTGCTCTTCTCCTCTTGCGTACTCTAGTGGCCTTTGTTCCTCCTTATACCCAGCAATTCTACATCTTGAATTGTCAACCTTGCCCTTAGAAAGTATTCTCTTTGCTCTTGCTAGCTTTAGACTAGTTTGTGGCCTCCTCCTCTTTTGGTTGTGTGATATCTAGAATGATGTTGAGGAAAGCACGTTGATGGCCCACTATTCTTGTCTCCATGACCTCTGCCCTACTCTCTACTAACACTCTCTTACTTTCTGCATGGGGTCTAGACGGCTTATCAAATCCTTTACTCTTTCCTGGCTCTTAGTTACCCATTCTTCGGCTCTTTGCTTCATTTCTTCTAGACTTTCATTTTGTCTTTGGGCTAAAGCCACCATTCTTGGCTCCTTCTCTTTCTACATTTGGGTTGCTTTTTTTTTCCTCCTCTTCCAAGTTCTTCATCTCACCTTTTAACCTTTCTTGCTCTTCTAGCTCTGACAGAGCTTATTCTCAAATTTTCTCCATTTCTTTATGGTGCTTTCCTCTTCATGAGCTATTGTGGTGTCTTCTACTACAAGCTCTTGCCTCCTCTATCCTTTCCAACTACCCCTATTAATTCCTCATGTTGCAACCCTATCAACTTATGTCTTTCTTTCTCGAACCTTTATTGCCAATTGTCTTCCTCTTCCTTGGCCTTGAGTTCTTTCTTCAGCTCATGTATCTCCTTTTGATACCCTACTACTTGGCGCATCCTCTCCAAGTGCAATGCTACCAATTCTTCCTTTTCAATCTCTAGCTCAACCACAACTATCTTCTTTTTTTCCTTTGTTTTTTTCTAGTTATACAAGGAGCTCCTTGACATGCTCATCATATCCCATCGATGGTGGCACTACTGTTTTATTCTCACCCGTGATTAATGCCCAGTTGTACATCATATTTAGGCCATGCACTTTAGTCCATCGTCATTTTGGTTCATCCATGAGGTCTTGGAGTGGCTTAAGATTGGTAGTTGGGTGATCAACTAGCTCCCTTGTCAAATACTCAAGGATCCCCTGGACCTCAAGTCTGTTAGACGGGATGTGGAAATGAATAGGTGTTAGTTGTTTGCTAGGGCTTTTGGCCATCATACAAAGTGGCACTAATGGTAGGGTATTTCCCTTTGGCAGCTGAGATGCAATGGCTCTATAGGACTCACTGACTATCCTTGTAGCCTACTTATAATCCTCTTCATCATTTGAGAATGGTAGATCGATGGCAGCTAGCACATCTATCCAATCCCGCTTGTCCTTAGGGCAAGGGATATACTTTGTTAGTGGTCCATAAGAGTTCTTGGCTAGTGAGTCTCCCTTCAAGATGATAGAGGAGATGACATCTAAGTCGACCGGCATGGTCTTTTAGGTATCCATCTCGACTCTTACCACCTCCGATCTATTACCTAGGAATATAAGACCGTTACCCCTGTCTTCAATTACTTATGCGTTCTGCATCCAAGGTCGGGCCTAGCAAGCAGATTCCCCATCAACAAAGTTATAGGGGCATATATCAATATTGTAAGAAGATTGCTAGCTGCTTGCATTTCGTCATGCCCTACACTCTTTTGCCACTGATTTTGGGCAATTTTCCCTCATATGGCGTCTAGGCCTTGTATTCGTGGTGTTGCATGAGGTGCAGATTCATCTCTTAATTGTATGCGTGTCAATGAGACAGACGTGCTCACATTGGAGAATTCATCAATCTCATCTTCTAGGATGGGGATGCTCTTGGGCTTCTATTACCCACTCCTTAACCTTGTCAACCACTTCTAATTAGTGCCTTGGATCGGGATATTCTCCAAACTTGGCACTCCCCTTCTCTGTTGTCTTGGGTGTTGAAGTCTTAGCCTCTGCATATGTGACTCGCTTCCCTCTTGTTAGGGTGATTGCACTATCCATTTTTAGTATTGCTTTGGCATCGGTCCTCTTTTTCTTCCTTCAACAAGTCTTCTTTTCCATTGAGGCTACATCTAGATTGCTAGGTCCTAGTAATGAAATGCCAGCTTGCTTCATTTGTGCTCTGGTCATGATGTTTAATGAGATGGGAGTGGCCTCTCCATTAAGTGTTTCAACTCCAAATAGTCCCAAAGGTACATATGGCACGATAGCTGAGCCTGTGGATGGTTTTCGCCTAGGGCATTTGGCATACAAATAAGTGATTCCACACTCAAGGCATCTTAGGTCGACCTTTTCTCGATTGGCTTGCTCTTGTTCAGGGCAGTGAAATGAGATGTGCCCTGGGTGGCCACAAGTCCAACATGCGATTGGTTCTTGGTTTAGTCCTCCTAGGCCTCTACCCCTTCCCCGGCCTAATGCCATCATGGGTATTGGTCTAAAATCCATCAGAATGGGGTTTCCCTCTTCGTTGTAAGAGACGTAAGGGTTTACACATGTGTCGTCCTCGTTCGGCTCCTAGAGATAGTGTATTGGAGCGTCACTCGGTAGATGGGTTACAAAGGGTCTAGGTGGTCTAGATATGCTTGTGGGGTTAATGTCCATCCTACGGGATAGCTGGCTTGGCATCATTAGGCACTAGGAGAGCTAATGGAGCTCCCCTTATGAACTGTGGTGGTCTATTTTACAAGTAGTACGGTTGGCTGTATGGTTGTGGGTATGGTAATCTCCTCAGTAAACGACAATTCATATCATCATGGCCAAACCTACCGCAATTGGCACAAGGTCTAGATCTAGGATGCATGTACTCAATCGGGTGGTGGATTCCCCCGCAATGCATGCATTGCACGTGAGGTCAAGTATGTCTTCTTATCATCTCTTGGAGCTTGGACAACTCTAGCTTTACATACGTTAACTCCTAGCTCGAGTCAACACTCTTTCCATTCTCTTGGTTACTCTGGCTAGATCTCTCGCTAACGATCGTAGCTCTCTTTGAGGTTCTATAGGCTGCACTATCTCAGCTTGTGGTCCTTGAGCCTCTCTCTTTGAGCAGGTTGTCCACACATGTAGCTTCTTTTTTCGAAGACCCTAGCTAGCACATCCCTTTGCAGGTTTCAGTTGCTCACCAAGGCCTTGTAAAGATCTTCACTCCTAATTTTGCTTATGAATATGGTAGAGACCGCTCACTCACTAGGTCGCTCTGTGGTGGCTGGGATTCTCTTAAAGAGACTCCGCACATGGGTGACATAATCTCGAATATCCTCATTGTCTTTTTGACTGATGTTCATTAGTCGGACAATAAGGTTATCCGAGTACCACTGCCTCAAAGAATCTCTTGATGAAGAGACTCTTGAAATTGTTGAAGTTGTTACATTCAATATTGTCTAGACAAGTGTACCACATTCGTCCTTTATCCCCAAGGCAAAGACCAAAAGCTTGCGCACATTAAGTAGGGTTCATCACGCCATTTGCCTTGCATACGTGTTGCTCAAATTGCTCTACGAATCTATATGGGTCGTTATCGGGCTAATACTTGTTGAGTTGTTTTTATTAGCAACTATGGACAATAAGGTTATCTAAGTACCTTGCCTCAGAGAATCTCTTAATGAAGAGACTCTTGATATTGTTAAAGTTATTGTGTTTGACATTGTTTAGATTAGTGTACCACGTCGGTCCCTTATCCCCAAATTAGAGACTAAGAGCTTGCGTACGTTGAGCATAGTCTGTCAGGCTATTTGCCTCACATACCTACTTGAACTACTCTACAAAGTTATATGGGTCGTTTATCGAGCTGATACTTGTCAAGTTGCTAAGAAACTATAGGTATCTTTGTTTGGTGCTTTGAATTTGGAGTGATTCCTAGTCCCACTAGCAATGAAGTTTCTAGAGCCTCTCCACTCCACTCTACAATCATGTTATCTAAGAGTCACTTTGTGAGAAGCTCACTCAGTAGTAAGGTCACATCTAGTGCTCTCTCTCTCTTCGCATTGGGTCATGTCGTATTTCTGTTCGCAAGTGCTAAAACGCATTGGACCTCTTGCATTCATATTTCTTGCCTTAGCCTTTGAGCTCGTTGTTCCTGATTGTAAGCGATTATGCCTTGTAGTGCTTTCCTTGCCAAATTTCGTTCTTTCTCAAGGTCAACTATGATGTCCTTAGTTGGCCTACCATGATGCTCCATCTTAGTTTGCAAGTCATATCGATTGATCGTCAGCTGGATATCGATTGGAAAATATCCCACATCAAGCTTATCATTTGTGCAATTGGTGCTAGGGCCAGACATGTCGGCTATTTCTTGAGCCGCTAGGGTGTCGACTTGGTTAATCGAGTCAGGCAATGTTGAGTCCCTAATGGTGTTGTTCCTCCTTTTCTCCAAGCGGTTTGGCTCCTCAAGTCTCCTGCCTGAAAGTGTGGGGTCTTCTCCTAATGGTGGGTTTGTTCAGTTTATGTTATATTGTATGAGTTTCTGGTTATTCCAAACAATCTGTAAATTAAATTAACTACCTTGTGAATAATGCTCTTGACTATGCACCATGCAAAATCAGGCTTTCAACTTTTCATGTTAGTGATTAAATATTGTAATGTGTGAATGTAACAAATTCAATGCAAGTCTTGCTCCCCCCTTCATTCAGTTTCAGCCCATTGTGGCTTTAAGGCACGGATTGTAGCCGCCCTCTTTGACTACTCAAGGTCTCTATTGGGCGTGGTTAGTGGTTGCAGTCACTCCTGGATTGCCAGGTGCCATTGCCAGGTGCCAAGTCTTTGGGAGAATCTGCTTTTTGTCCTATCTACTTGCATGGGAGCGGAAAGCACTGGGGTGTCCTATGGCTAGGGTTTGGCCCCGTCAAAGCACGTCAAAATTTGTGTTCTGTTCATCTATTTGATTTTGATAGTTTCTATCCGATTCCCAAGAAATCGAGCGTTCGATTTTAGATTTTAGATTTCTGATTCTAACTATTAATTTTCAATTTCCAATTTTGGTGTCTAATTTTTTATTTTGATTCCAATTTTTATTTTGGTGTGGATGTCCAATCAGACAGATGGACTAGTCTGATTATGATTTTGAAAATCGAATGTTCGTGATTAGATCCGACTGTCTGATTTTCTAGGAATCCGACCGTCTAATCCCACCTGCACAAACACACTGTGGGGCACTAAATCGATGCATTTGGTTTCAATTCTCAACCCCAAGGTCATGCAAACTCCAAACACGATCGATGTCATATGAACAACTGAGGTAGCTCTCACCTATAGGCATCATGCACTCAATTTGGGCGAATCAATGAGACCTCCACTCCCTTGGTCTCTTGCAACAACTTGTCAGCTCTCTCTCAAACCTTGCAAGTGAAAAT
Source organism: Lygodium microphyllum (assembly GCF_053477565.2). NCBI lineage: Eukaryota > Viridiplantae > Streptophyta > Polypodiopsida > Schizaeales > Lygodiaceae > Lygodium > Lygodium microphyllum. Next base: position 144,436,595 of record NC_141150.1, on the reverse strand, counting down.
GAGCTCCCTCTCCCTTCCTCAGGGTCTTAAATCCCCTTTCCAACACTCCCTCACAATGCTCCTTTCTCTTTCTTTCCAAATTCCAACCTTGTTTTCCTCTTTTGCACCCTGATTTAGGTCTAATGTTAAAGCAAAACCATGCTGTGTTTTTCTTTTTTCTTTCCTTATTTTTCCAATCTAAATGTCTACAAATGCCTACAAATCACAAGCAGATACCGATGCTAATCAAATTGACCTATCTAAACTTCAAGAATCCAAAACACTTACTTGCAATGAAGATCAAACACTCTTTCTTCCTACCTATCTACCTCAAACACTGATTCGGGGAAAACCCTACTCAATGCTCAATTCGAGCACGCAAGCATTCAAGGCTCGAATTCATTGGTCCCAACAACAACGGAACCAAAATGTGAGAGCTTTTGCTTGACTGCCAAGATCCACGTACTGCTTATTGCTCAAGTGTTTTGAGTCAAATGCTAATGGCTACCTCTCACATAGCCATATGCACCCTCTATCCTATGAGTGTAGTGAGCTTACCTCCATGCCCAATCGAGTACCTTTCTCTCTCAAACCTTTCAGTAGCTTCACAATCTAAGATGCGAGCTTAAGCAACCTCAATTTTCCACTTTCAAGCTCCATCTCCATAGCAGTGCGAGGCAAGAGATGAGAAGAAGAAGGGAATAAGAAGAAGAGAGGAGAAGATGGAGAGCTTCTCCACCATGGTCTCTCACTCTCACGCCCTCACCCTCTCACACTCCCTCACTCACTCTCTCAAGCACAAGCAAGAACAAGAAGAAGAGAAGAAGAAGAGGAGAGCCATTTTTTGCCACACACTAAGAATGTGCTTCTCTATTCACTTTTTGGCTTTTATACATGACCTAATCCCTTTTGGGCACCTGTCCCCTTTTTTACACGACCAGCCATCTTGGCTAGGTCCTCTTTTTCTATTCCCTTCTATAGATTGTCCCTTCACCTATGCCTCTCTACACGTTTCAAATTGCACAAGAGGGAGCGTGGTGCTCTTTTACAAAAATTTAGGGGCACTTTTGCATTTTTAAATGTACTATTTCCTTTTTGCATTGGCCTTGAACTTTTAAGGTTGCCCTTGTGCTTTTGGCCTTTCTCCTCTTATTCCTTTCGTCAGGCCGCCTTTTTTGTATTTTTAAATTTTCTTAAATTTTATTTAGCTTCCTTGTTCTTTGTCTTGCACTGGGATTAACACCTATGTGTGGCACAAGGAAGGAGGTTTCATGTGCATAAGGAAGAGATTTGCTTAATATATATATATATATCAAAAGTTCTTGAAGTGCCAGCTAAGGAATCTCTGTCTTGCTCTCTTCACTCTCTCCAAGGCCAACATTAGAACTTCAATAACTTCTTTAAGAGAATGTTGTGTGTGTATCACACACACACACACACACACACACACACACACACACACACACACACACACACACACACACACACACACACACACACACACACACACACACACACACACACAAGTTTCACATGTTACTCTTGTTATCTCCATCTTTGAAGCTGCCATATCCTTTGCTCCTATAGCACATTTCATTGCCTTCCTTCTCTCTTCCTTCTCAAGTTGCCACACCTCTCTTATCCATCTTGCATTCCCATGGCCTCCAACACACCCCAGTGCAACAACTCTCCCTTCAATGGAAACTCTCATACACACATTGTGTTTGTGTGTGTCTCTCTCTTCCCCCACCCCCCATGAAGTGAGGCCTTGCACACCATATCCTTAGCTCCTGCAACACATCTTACTACTTTCCTCCTTCCTCTCTTTCTTCTCTAGTTGTCACACCTCCGTTATACCTCCTACATTTCCATGGCCTCCAACACACCAAGTGCAAAAGCTCTCCCTCCAGGATAATCTCTCTCTCTCTCTCTCAGATACACAGACAGAGTATTTTCATGGCAGCAGGAGGGAGTATTGAGGTCATTGGATCATATGTATATTTGGGAGTCACCTTTACAGCAGCTTTAGGGACTTTCTCGATGACACAGGCAGCTCGTGATCGCCTCACTAGAGGATACTCAGCATTGGCTCTTATGGAGCGACAGTGTCATCAGGCACATTTCTAGGAGCCCCGCACCAAGGGGTGGCTCTTTGATACTCTAGTCTCTCCAGCACTGATGTATGGAGCAGCTATATGGGGGCCAGGCCTTGCCGATTATTATGGATATTGATGGAGAGACCTCAGGTGATCATGATATCTAGATTGATTCGCAGCAAGGCCTCAGTCCCACATGACATTGTGCGAGCAGAGCTGGCCACACCACCCATGCTAGTCGAGGCATTATTTCAAACAGTCTGCTTCCTACACAGATTTCAGGATATGGACAGAGATCGCATTGCATATAGAGCATATATGGCATCTCAGGAGATGGCTCGAGCGGGGGATACCACATCATGGTATGCACAGACTAGAGCTTGGCTTGACAGACATGGGCTGGACATTGATAGACTCCCACCTCTTCTATATGATACTCAGGCTCCCACTTACACCCTCTATCTCTCTGAGAGGAACAGAGTCATCAGACAGGAGATATGGCATATTTATATACAGAGGACATGGATCAGCCCTGCACAGCCACTGCCATCGAAGATGGCACATTATTATACACAGTTCTTGAGGATATCAGAGCAGGGATTCATAGAGATTCCGAGATATATGCAGATCTATATGCCACATCGATTGAGAGTTCTTATTGGACAGCTCAGGGTATCATCACATTAGCTTATGATTGAGAGTGGCAGAGCCAGTGGCATCCCGTGGGAGGAGAGGATATGCCCCCTTTGCAGATCAGAGGTGGAGAGTGAGGAGCATTTTGTTCTTAGATGCCCGGCATACTCAGAGTTGAGATCTAGATACACATTGAGCAGCTCACTTCAGGGATGTATGACTGATATGGATCAGAGATCATTTGGCCGTTTTCTGGGAGAGGCATGGCACATCAGAGAGCAGAGCACACAGCGGGTCCCAATCAGAGAGGGGCCCACCCAGACGACTATTACACAGTTCTTTCAAATAGACAGAGTGAGAGCTACTGTACCAGCCTCCAGCCAGACCTCCGGGCTCACACTACAGCAGGATGAGGACCAGCGTACCCGACGCCGCACGAGGATCCGTGGGTTTCGGACCCCACAGCCACACCGACAGGAGATCTGGAGGATTCTTGATCTACATCGACAGCAGACTGAGATCCGACGACAATCGACACATTGGATCTCAGATCTCCAGTTTGCTCTTTCTCCACCGCCGATGTACCACATCCTGCATCCAGGAGGGATCACCTGCTATTAGCGACTTCGACGACTGCTACTACATCCTAGGATAGTATATCTCCCTGCATCTGTTACATATACACATCGCACCACTTTATCACAGCCGACAGTTGTTCCCCTATCACAGCCGACATTTGTTCCCCTTTTGTAGCCATTATCTGGAGTACCAGAGCTACATACGCACATACACATACACGACACTTATCACACTCACAGCACCGTATTTTCAGTTTCCAGTTTTTAGCTTTTCATTCAGCACTTTTATTTTGGATAGCTGGACCTCATCAGTTGTATCACAGTTTGTCTCATAGGCCAGTTTTGGTCTTTAGAAGACGTTAATATAACTTTATTTCTTTCTTTCTTTCTCTCTCTCTCTCTCTATGCATTAGCAAGTAAGCTCACAGCTTGATGTAGGTGGCACAATGCATGTAGTAGGAGGTGAGGCTATGATGCATGCCGAGTAGAGTAGGAGGCACGAGGGAGGTGCTAGCCAACAACAAGGAAGGTGACTAGGCTTTGGGGAAGTAAAATGTAGAGGAGCAAGACTAGTGTAGAGAGTCATGGGCACCCCACATACACGAGAGAGAGAGAGAGAGAGAGAGAGAGAGAGAGAGAGAGAGAGAGAGAGGAAGATGATGATGAGAGGAAAAAGAACATTATTAAAATTAATATTTTGTTATCATAGTTAATATTCATTATAACTATGGAGTCCACACAAGTCAAGACATGTGTGACCACAGTGCTTTGAAGCAATGCCCCTCTACGCTTAATAAAATAGCTTAAGCATGGCTGGGCTCTAAGTATGCAAAGAGAGTGCAAGTCCAAATGTGACACACACACACACACACACACACACACACACACACACACACAGAGAGAGAGAGAGAGAGAGAGAGAGAGAGAGAGAGAGAGAATTTCTCATTTATGTTCATTAATTTTTGGGTCTACCTTGTGCCTATAGTATTCATTTTAACCAATAAATTTTCTTAGCACCTACAATGGGAAAAACAAGTTTTGAAATTTGAAAAGGTAATAAAATAAAGGTAGTTTTTAGTTAACATAACATATTTCTCACGTGAATTCAAATTTCATATGCTCACTTCCAAGTGCTCACATGAGTATGCAAGTACGCTTCATTTGTAACCTAATACAAAGAAAAAAGTACATCCCATGCTTGTTTGGCTATTTTACATTTCCAAAAGTGTGGTATGATGTGTTGATTGCATGATAAGGCAATCAAATCATAAGCTTGAGCATCTCTTGTTAGAATGCATTGTAGAAAAGGAAACATGCTAAATCTCAATAAATCAACACAAAACATGTACAATAGGTTGTGTGTGTATGCACTCAACCAAAGATCTAACACCATACAAAAAATCTTCACAATGTTCATCACGAGAATAAAGGAGAAAAGCCTTAGGAGGGAGCAACATTAAAGCTATATAGAGTCAATATAGCAAGTGATTATTTTGTAGTTCTTCAATTCCTTCTCTTTAGACGTACTAATTTGGATTAAAAATGCACCTTCATGTCATCTAGAAAATCATGAAGTGATAATACTTTGTGGATTGAATTATATAAATAAATAAAGATACATACCCTAAGATCTAAGAGCAATACAAACAATCAATATCAAGCAACATGAAAAAAGAGAAATAAATAATGTAGATTCCACTTTCGTTAACCACCATCGGTGTGAACTACACTACTACTACTACCACTTGACCAAACAAATATAACATTAGCAAATCTAGCTAAGTAAATCAATATCAAATTAATTCATTAAAGAAAAAGAAGAAAATATGACATTTGATAAATGGTTACAACATATATCTTTAAATGATCTACATAAATTCATACCTTACAAGCAACAATTACAATACATATGTGTGTGTGCGTGTGCGTGCGTGCCTGTACGCGTGTGCGCGCGCGCGCGTGTGTGTGTGTACATATATATACATACATATATATATGTATGTATATGTATATACATGACAAAAGTTGATGTAACAACAACATAATCCTTACAAAAAGTCTTTGCATACTACAAAGAAAACAAAGTGCCCACATTAGATTACCTTAAACATATAGCAAACACACTCATTAATACACAACAATTAAGTTCACAACATGTTGCATATTTAGCACTTTTTATGCCTTTAACAAACTCCACAAGGCAATTCATATTTATCTACACTAATCCAATAGAGAAAAGAACCTTGCTTTAAATAAAAAAGAAACATTACAATGCCTTGCTCCAAGTGACACTAATATATTATTTCTAGAAACAAGACAAAAATACAACTTACAACTCGATAACCTATCACAATTGTGTTTAGTTGAGTATGCAAACATGTATAGGATGATTGGATTAAAGAAAAAGAAACTCTAAAAACTACATATTATAAGATTTGTTTACTACAATAAGGACAAAGACCCTAAATTTTTTAATAGAGAGCAATGTTTACTAACCATTTCATCATGATGAAAATATCGCTCTCCAAGGAATTTGAAAGATGTATACATAGAAAACATTAATGATATTAAAGAAAACTCAACATTATTTACAAAAATAGATCAATTTCATCCAATACACCCCACAATTTAGAAGGAAGCATAATGAACAAAAATAACCTTAACAAACCCTTTGAACACTATAATTTAAATATCAAAATTACCAAAGGAAGAAAAACTAATCAAGAATGCAAATTGCAAAAAACATAAATATGCAATGAAGGGAAAAGCTCAAGTGGAAGCAAGAGGTGTGAGTTATGGCAGATGGAGAAAGAGAGAGGGACTCCAGATGTGAAAACTCTAACGATCATAATGTGTGATTAGCCTTTCCTTTATTCAAACGTCATTGAAAGAATAAAGAATGAAGTGATAGTGATGGGTGTTTGTTGCCTGCAGTGTGCATGTGCGGGTACTGTCAGCATAGCAATACACTATCAGCTAGACACATGCGCCTTTACCCCCAACAAACTCCCACTTAAAGGCAAATGTGCCTTGAGTGAAGAGGGGATAAGAGAAAAAAAGTGACAAAGTACAATGTGCACACAGAGTACAATAAGATGAGGAATAGAGGTTATCTCATCCAACACCCGTTAATGTCCTAAGAAAGGCAAAAGGCTCTGTTGTCTGCTAAGAGACTTTTCGTGAGCAGATCTACATGATTTTGGTCAGTTATGAGATCTTGACAAGATCAACAAACTTGTCCTCAACAACCTCTCTGATAAAGTAGGATCGCACCTCAATGTGCTTTGTCTTCGCATGGAAGACCAAATTCTTGGCTAAATGGATAACACTCATAGAATCTGAATGCAATGTAGGAACCACGTCAGTCATACCAAGGTCTGCCACTAGATGGCCTAACCAGAGAGCCTCCTTGCAAGCCTCAGTGGTGGCTGCAATATACTCAGCCTCTAGTAGTAGAGAGTGTCGTGCATTTTTGCACCTTGGACATCCAAGAAACATCACCCCTAGCAAAGGCAAACACATAGCCAGAGGTGGATTTTCTACTGTTTGCATGTCCTACATAATTAGAGTCAGTGTACCCCATGACTCCTATATCTTGGCCACCATAACATATGCACATATCTATCGTGCCCTTCATGTACCTCATGATACCCTTGACGGTATCCCAACGCCGCTTGCAAGGTGTAGCCATATAGCATGCCAAAACTCTCACTGCAAAAGCTATGTCAAAACAAGTGGCTATTATGGCATACATCAAACTGTCCACCGTGGATGCATAAGGGATCTTGGCCATCTCAGCCTTCTACTCATCAGATTGCAGACAATTGACCTGGCGGCTCACCTTCACACGAGAAGGCAAAGGACATCCAATAGGCTTAACATCTTGAATATAAAACCGCTCAAGGACCTTCCAGATATACTTCTTTTTGTGACAAGTAAAGAAGCCCTTGAGAGTGGTCACACTTGCATAATGCGCATCCCAAGAATATGTGAGGCCTATCCCATATCTTTCATCACAAAGCTCTTCTAGAGCTTACTTTTTAGAGCATCTAGGTTAGCAGGAGCTCTCCCATCAATCAACATGTCATCCACATAGAGTGCCAAAATCAAAAGGCTGCCATCACAAGCCTTCTTCGTGTATAAACACGGATCCATATCATTGTGTGTATAGCCCTGTGAATGCATAAAAGCATCAAACTTGTGGTATGATTCCCTAGGTGCCTGCTTAAGGCTATAAAGGGTCTTTCTCAATTTGCACACTAGGTGTTTTTTGCCTTTTTTCTCAAAGCCCTTAGGCTGCTACATATAAATTTCCTCATGCAAGTCCCCATGTAAAAAAGCTGTCTTAACATCCATATGATAAAGGTCCAAATCTAACTAAGCAACCAATGCTAGTATCAGGCATAGGGTTGCCATCTTGAGACTACAGGGGAAAATACTTTCCCAAAGTCAATACGATGCTCCTGTTTAAAACCCTTAGCAACCAGTTTGTCCTTATAGGCAAGCTTGGGGCATCCAAGGGTGCTCTTCAACTTGTATACCCACTTACATGGCAATGCATGGTTTCCACCAGGCAAAGGAACCAAATCCCACATATGATTTTTCTGTAAAAAGTCAAACTCTAACTAGATAGCCCTTTTCCAAGAGTGACTATCACCACTGCGCATCGCCTCACCATAAGTGAGAGGCTCACCTACATCTGTCACCATCACATACTCAATAGAGGGCTCAAGCCACACAAGAGGATCTTTGACTCTAGCAAAGCATCTCAAGGCAGGTTGAGGAGCCTACACATTCTGTCTAATATCATGATCATGGGCTACTGGAGCATTAGCTGCTACTATGGTTTGTCAAGCTGGCTGTACTGAAGCAGGAGGCTCCTCCTGAAAGATAACCCTATGTATCTCGACTATCTGCTCAAAGGTTGCTTATGTATCTTTTCCTCATGGAAAACTACATCATGGCTGTGGATGACTTTGTGAGCCTGTGAATCCCATAGGTGATAAACCATCTCATGTGCATCCCCATAACCAAGAAAGATGCATTTCATGGACTTAGGATCCATCTGTGTGCACTTGTCCTTGGGTACATGGCAGAAAGCCTCACAACCAAAGATACACAAATGATCATATGAGGGAGGTTTTCTAGACCACATCTCCTCTGTAACTCGAAAGTTAATAGAATTACAAGGAGATTAATTGATCAAGTGTACGGCAGTAGAGTCAGCACCTCAGCCCAAAATTGATGTGGTAAGCTTGCTTGGCTAAGCATACTATAGACCCTTTCCTGTACTGTCCTATTCATGTGCTCAACCATACCATTATGGGGTGGGGTGTACGGGGCAGTCAACTAATGCTTAATATCCCTTTCATCGAAAAACTACTCAAAGGCTTTAGATATATTCACCCCCATTATCTGACCATCGGCATTTTGATGTATACCCATATTGGTTCTCAACCAATGCAAGCCAATGCTAAAAGGTAGCCAAAACATCAGATTTTAGCTTTATGGGATATGCCCAGACCTTATGTGAGTAATCATCAATGAATGTGACAAAGTACTATGCATCTCCTAACGACTGACATGGCATAGGTCCACAGACATTAGAATGAACAAGAGCCAAAGGCTTACTCATGCACATAGTGTGAGACTTCTTATGCGTATTACGTGTCTGCCAACCATACAAACAATGATCATATGACTCAAAACACATATATTCAAGGAGAAAAAGATAATGCAAATGAGTAAGTAGTTTCATTTCCTTTAAGGATATGTGTCCAAGGCAACGAGGCCAAAGAGATACATGTGGAATTGCAGTCATAGACAAAACATGATCTTTGGATCCAGATACAACCAAGGGATATAAACTGTTGGGCTTGGTGCCACGTGCCAGAACAAGGTTCCCATAGGTGATCTTCCAAGAAGAATTATTAAAGGAAACAAAGTAACCCTCATCATTTAGTGTGCTAGCAAAGATAAAACAGACAGATCCAGTCATACTACGATAGGAGTGGAACCACTCTCTATGAGGGGTCACATGAAAGGAAGCCCCTGAATCCATCAACCAACACTGAGTTAAACTAAGCAAGGCATCAGATAACTGACTCATCCAAAGAAGAAGCTATAAGTATGCAATTATCATTAGAGTCAAGTTGTTGCACTACATTGATCTCTTTAATCTTAACACTGGACTTAGTAGGGAGAATGCTATGATCATCAAACTTGTCATGCACTTTCCCTTTGCCCTTTTCCTTGTGCTTGTCATTGCACATTTTATGGCATTGTGGCCTGATATACCGTGCTTTCCCACAATGATGGCATGTCAAATTGGACTTACATCCATGGGACTTATTGCAAAACTGTCCATAGGACTTAGAATGAGACTTCTACAAGTCTCTACCACGGTAGCCATTCATGCTCTTACCATCATGGCGACCCCGAACAATCAAAGCATGAGAAACATCCACATTCTTCCTATTGATCTCCTTTGTTAGGAGTGCATCCTCTACATTAGACAATTTCAGCCCATCCTTGGCCATAGCAGTACTACATAATGTGTCCCAAGACTTAAGTAGTGTGACCAAGAAGAACAAAGGTGGAAGATTGTCCTAAAATTCAATACCCTGCGATGACAACAGGCCAATGATAGCATGAAACTTGCTCAAATACTGAGAAACACCGGTATCTTCCTTCATACAAAGGTCCATGAGTTACTTTAGCCAATACATCTAAGAAGTAGGGCTTTGCTTATCATAGAGATTACAGATTTTCTCCCAAAGATCCCATGCTGATTGCCCATTTGTGACAACATTATAATAAACTTGCTTGTTGAGGGAGAGGATAATCGTGGACCTGCAAAGCTTATCTAAGTCATCCCATATATCTTGATTGCGACCTTCAGGCTTAATGCTTTAATATTTGATCGGCCTAATATGAGATTTTTGCACCAAAACCTGCCAAATTTAGGTCTTCTTATATCCATAATGTGAAAGTACATGGATCTAGAGCATGGCAGTTAGTTATGGTGGATGAAAGGAGAAGAGTAAACTCATGATGGAGGAGACCAAGACATTGTTTGTTACACAAGTGAATTAGGTTCCAAGATTGAGACTTGGACTATCATTGCATACAATGCTTTATAGGAAAGTTTTCCTACAGTAGGCACCACTGTGCATATGGGATAGGTAAGCCTGCATGTCTTTGGCCCTGAAGCTCCATACAAAGAGGCTGTAAGTGAGTGTGATTGCTGAATCTCAACACCCCTCCTCAATCACAACTAAAAAGGCACAAAGTGTGTAGAGGCTGTAATGAGAACCACTTGCAAAGTGTGGGCACACCACAAACATGGTAGACACTAGAGACTGTCGCACAAAAGGCTAAGTGTGGGCACCAAAACATGATGGACATCGAGAGGCTATAACAGGGGCCTCACAAAGTGTACAGGGACTGTAGTGCCAAGTTACATGAGGAGTTTACAAAGCTTATGTCAAGAAGCATTAGGGCTAGGAAATACAAGGCTTTTAAAACAGTCTATCAGAGTAATGAGAGTAGAAGGATTGATGAGGCTTGACCTTCTGATCCTGGTGGTCGTCATCTTCATCTTTTGGTCCATGGTCTTCTTCTTCTTTCACAGCTGCAAGATAGGCCTTTTGGGACCTCTTCCTAGCATGACAGAACTTCTCAGTGTGTCCGTCCTTTTGTAGAAGTCACAGAAGAGTGGTTCCTTTTTACCTTTGTATATGTTGTTTACATATAACGTTTGTTCATCCTTTGAAGTGCTAGGCTCTTCTTTGCTTTTAAGTTTCTTTTCTTCCTCTAGCAGAGAGGCTTTAATATCAACAAGTTGAGGATCAGGCATATTGGTTAGAGTGGTTGATACATTATCATAGGCAGGAGGCAGACTTTTTAACAAGACACCAATACAAACATCTTCATCCATTTTTAGCTTTATCCCTGCAAGTTGAGTAAGCAAGTTTTCCATGTAGTTCAGATGGGATGCCAGGGATGTATGAGGCTTCATATCAAGTCGAAAAAATTCAATCAATAGACCATACTTAGACGACTTTGACTGTGCACCAAATAAGGTATCCAATTTGTCCCAAGTGTCATGGGACGTGTCATAGGCATCCACATGATGGATGTAGCTGTCATCCAATTCTAGCTTAATGATGGCTTGTGCCTTGTCATCATTCTTCTTCCAAGTAACTACAAGGTCCGCATCCCGAGGTTTCTTCTCTTTGCCATTGGTAATGGCCCAAAGACCCTTCTTCATCAGAATGAGCTTGATGTGGGTTTGCCAGGTGTGAAACCCGACTCCCTTGAATCAAGAATTTGGAGAGTCTTTTCCCATGTTGGATGGCTGAAGCCGTAGCAAATCAGCACAAATTTCTCAGATTTCAGTAGCAGAAGAGTTGGTTGTGTCACAAGACACAAGTGCTAAGAGCACTAGATGAGTGTCAATGGACACTATGTTTTTATCTTCTTCCTTGAGTCTTCCAAATCTGCAAAATTCTTCAAGATCTTCAACATCCAAATATTCCCCTCCTTAATTTGATGCTGGGAACTTCAGATTTAGTAGGCTTTCGCTTGGTTTAGTGGCAGGAGTGAGAAACTGAGAGAAAAATGAGCTTGGGAGATTTTGGCTATGGTGGAATTAGGGTTTCTGAGACAGGGGCCTGGTTTTTCAGCTGCTGTGAACTCAATACTTGATCATTTTCAAAAGTTTTTTTATGAAAATGAAGCTTACTTCAAGGGCTATCAAAGCCCCATAGCAATCGACTAGATCGCGGGCAGTACGGCGCCCGCAGAGAGCTTAATCTGAACCGGCGCAGATCAGGACAGGTGCATGCAATTTCTCCAATGCCGGGGCCAGAGAGCCACAATGTGATCAATTGATGTGCCAGGGTGGAGCGCATTGAGAAGGAGAACAATCCCCTAGAAGGAAGCAAGAGTTGAAGTGGCCTGGTTGAGGAGTTATGGAAGCTCCAAGTGAGGTAGGTCCTGCCTGGCTATGGCAGACACAGGGCAGAGATTGAGAATTTTCACAATGCTGAGCTCTAGACAGCCAAATGTCATGGACTGATGTGATAAAGGGAAGCTTTGTGAGCTAGGGAACACTTTTCCAGAGGGAAGCTCCAAGAGATTTGACCTGTGGAGAGAGATCCAGGAGCTTGAAGCAGGCAGGGTGTAGGCTAGCTATGGCTGCCAAGGAAGGTCAAGTAGAGATGGAGGTGAGACATGGAACCATAAACTTGACTTGAGCTGACCTGAGATGGAGATGAGCTGAGAGAGAGTAGAGGAGAGCTAAGCCATGCTCAGCTGAGCTCTGATACCATGTGAAAGTATATGGATCTAGAGCATGGCAGTTAGTTATGGTGGATGAAAGGAGAAGAGTAAACTCATGATGGAGGAGACAAAGACATTGTTTGTTACACAAGTGAATTAGGTTCCAAGATTGAGACTTGGACTCATAAACATAATCTTGTGTATGTGGACAATGACACTGACACTTTACTGATAAGAAAAGAGTACTATCATTGCATTAAGAAAAGGAAGCAAGTACACTGCTTTATAGAAAAGTAGGAAACTACAGTAGGCACCACTGTGCATATGGGATAGGTAAGCCTGCATGTCCTTGGCCCTGAAGCTCCATACAAAGAGGCTGTCAGTGAGTGTGATTGCTAAATCTCAACACATAATTGCTGCCATTCAACTTTTCAATGGTGAATATGGCACTGTCATTTGAATGACCAGCCATTCTGCATATTGCTGTAATACCTACAAAATAGCCCCAAAACCACTACCAAAACAAGCTAAAAACAAGAGGTATGGACCAAATAATGAGCTGTTTGCAAACTATGACCAAAATAGCATCAAATGGAGGAGATTGCTCTCATAAAAATAGTACAACGGGCTGTAATTATAGCATGCTAAAAATGAGGTACAACATACTCAAGCTCACTGCAAATAAAATCCAAAGCTCAATGTAACATCCAAGTGTCAAATAGGTGGCTTCCATTGGAACAAAAGTCAGATGCTAGACGAGCAAACAAATCTCAAACCCTCATGTGAGTAGCACCCAAGCATCCAAGATACATCAAGTACATAGCCATGAGCATGAGACTCAATAAAAGCTTCAAGCCTATAAGGTCATAGACCTCTAAAGCATCCAATGAAGAAACGGACAATAGATGTCAAATGTCATAAGCTCAAATCAAAGCTCAAATGCATTCAATAACATAATCAAGCATAGAGCTTCAATGTCATGCACCAATACATCTAATAGAATGCCCAAATAGCATGAAAGAGCATTAGGCATAGACTATCCTTGCTAAAAGCTTGCTGTCCACTCTATGTTCAATAGTAAAATGATAATCAAGATTGAGCAAAAGTGAGCTCAATCAAAGCCCAAAAGCATGGCCAAGCATGTGGCATCAACCATAGATATCAATGTATCATCCCAAAAAGTAGCCGGGAAGCATCAATAGGCAATAGGCATATGCTTTCACTGATTAAATAACCTTCAAACTTGCTTATTATAGTAGTAAAAATGAGCCAAATATGGGCTCAAATCAGTCCAAAAGCTTTCCAATACATTGGCCAAACATTCCACAAGTGTCCAACATCAAATGAGCATCCCGAGAGGAGCATCACATGAGCCAAGAGCATGACATTTTCCAAATAAATAGCATCCAGCCCTGTTATGACAATAGTGATATTTATGAGAAAAATAAGCTAAAAGAGTGCTCAAATAAGTCCAATAGCATCTCAAATCAGTGACATATGATCCCCCAAGTATCCAGCAAAAAAAACATAGGTATACAGGCATCCCGAGAAGCATATACGAGCTCCAAACATTGAAGATATGGCTGTCCCTATTTTATGACAACATGTTGCCTTGTTTGCTAGCTAAAGCTCAATGACTCAAAACCAATGCTCAATGTTAATGGCCAATGGTGAGAGGAGTGGTAAACAATGCCAAAGCCTTTGTCCAATGTCAGGAAGTGGTTGAGCAAGCACAAAGTGCTTGAAAGTGGTCACAACTGAAACGTGTTTGTATTTCTAGCCCTAAATATTGAGTTGAATGCTCCCTAAATAAGCTCAATGTAGGCTCAAGATTGCCATAAGATAGCCCCAATAGGTCTTGAGAAGTCCCAGAGCAATGAGAGCTCAATATGAATCTCAAGAGGTGGAACTATGGCTACCAATGGTGAAACCTTACTGTAGGTAAGCTCAAGCTCACATAGAACATGACTCTGATACCAATTGAAGGGAGAAGCCCAAGTGGAAGCACAAGCAAGCAGAAGCAAGAGAGGTGTGAGCTATGGCAGATGGAGCAAGAGAGCAAGAGAGAGAGACTCAAGATGTAGGAACTCCAATAGTCATAATGTGTGACTGGCCTTTCCTTTATTCAAATGTCATTGAAAGAATAAAGAATGAAGTGACAGTGATGGGCACCTGTTGCTTGCAATGTGCAGGTGCGGGTACTGTCAGTGTAGTAATACACGGGCGGCTAGGCACAGGCCCATTTACCCCCAACATGCAAATCTAGTAGTAAATATCTATAAAATATATTAAATCTAAATTTACAATAAAGATATATCTATAATGATTTACTAACACATAAATGAGTCCAATCAAATGAGAAAAAATATATATTTCTAATAGGTGGTGTAGGAATTGGAAAAACATTTGCACTCATTACTATAATTCAAGGTCTACTTTGACATTACAAAGAGAAAATGATAGCTCAACATATTTACTGTTTGCATTGGTCATTGCATATGCAGGCAAAGCGACATATAATATTGGTGGCACAACATTGCACTCCACTTTACACATACTACTTATGTTACAATCAGAAAGTGCATTATCAACAAAAAAATTAGATACTTTGTCCATTGCAAAAACATGCAACTACTAGTTATCGATTAAACAAATAAAACATAACCATAATTTACCATTTGGATGACTAGATATCATTTTTGTGGTGATTTGTATTAGCCAACTCCAATCAAAGATAATTGGATCATTAGAAAATCTTAAGATCCAACTTCAATAGTTGGATATAATTTTTGGTACCAATGTATTAAAGCATATCAATTGACCAAAGTAATGCAACAAAAAAATAAAGAATTTATTAACATACTAAATAAGATATGAATGAGAACACAATGTATGGATTATTTAAATCTTAGAAATAAAAATATGTTTGTGCTCCTCCATCACTCTCGAAGGTCACCCATCTTTTCTATACTAACAAACAAAAGGATGACCACATCATATTTGTTCTCCACAACGTTGAAGGAATACTAGAAGTTTTGATAGCAATGAATAGCAAAGATAGCATGTGCAACGAAAAAATTTAGCTTCCCCTAGACCCCAAACAAACTGCTGGACTACATCACACTCTGCAACTAAAGAAAAATATGCCATTTGAATTTTGCGGAAGTAGCATAGATGTATCAAATGGACTAGTTAATGATGTTGATGGATAATGTAAAGGATCAACAAAACTATTGGATGAAATAATAATTTGGGTAGAATTCATATCAACTCATGTAGGAATGAGTAAAAAATGTTAAGATCATTAAACATATCTCCTAATTGGACTCCAATTTTTCAAATCACAAAAGAGCTTTAAATAGGACTAAACCATAATAACGTAGTAAGTGAAACACAATTCCCATTGCATAGTTGCATTAAGAACAACACATCATGCATGAGGACTCTCAATGGAAACATTTGCAGTTAGTTCCAAAAACATAAAAACACATGGTCTACTATACATTGCATTATTACGCATTGAAAATCCAAACAATCTCTGCTTACTACACCCTATCCAACCATCCCAAATAAAACTAGACTAAGAAGTCAACAAAGAAATAGAAAGACTATGGTCATATGCAAAATCGGAAACAATGAATAGAGATATTACAAATCTAAATCCAAAAAATTATTCATTGTATCCTTAAATATTTGTAGCTTTCAACAGTATATTAAGGAAGATCTCCTTGCAGACCACATGATCATACAAGCTAAAATATTGTGCTTCCAAGAAACAAAAACAATAAATAATCATCAATATGCACATTTCACATACTTGTATGCTATCACACACACACACACACACACACACACACACACACACACACACACACATAGATTCACACACACACGCACGCACGCGCGCGCGTGCGTACACACACACACACACACACACACACACACACACACACACACACACACACACACACACACACACACACACACACACACACACACACACACACACACACACACACATACACACACACACACAACTTGTACTTTCTTCTCTTATACACATGATTGAGGCACACACATATAGCACTAATTAATTGGTACTTTTTGAGCTTACCTTCACATATATTAAAGCTTGTATACTTTAAAAGAATCCTTAGCTAGCATGTCTTCTAGTCATATTATGATTCTCACACTCTATGTTAAAGGCTATTTTCAAGTAATGAGACAAGTAAAACCATTTCACATGTGAGGTGCCCGCCCATCGGCTTCCCAGGCACTCTTTTAGCGGTCTATCGAGAAACAAATCTAAGCGTCGCTGCCCGGCACTCCCAGGGAATGTTTCGAGTTTTGTCGCCTAGGGTTTCCCGAATCCGCCTCGCAACGGAACGTTCACGACCGAACCCACTAGGATCGACCTGAAATTTGGGTTCCTAGTTGTCAAGGTCTCCTGTTAGCATTCTAGCGTCGGGTTTTGGACATCCTACTTTACGTAGAGATACCCAACCCGAAGCAGACCCATGCCACACTCGGTTCAAAGAGAATGGGAAACGAGAGGGATGCGCTGCTCAACCTCTCTGCCCATAGGGCATAGTCCCATTCCGGTCCCCTAAAACGGCATGAATCGGGTTCTAACCTAACAATACCTAAAGATCGAATAACGATAAAAACTTGTGAGAAGCCTCCCAATTCTCTGGGACCACCCTGCCGTAGGACAGACCCATCGGGGGTTTCGCCCACCCGCTTCCCTTAATAGCTTTAGTTTTCTAATTAGGTCCTACCACATTTATGTGTGACACTTAAAGTCAGCTTCATTAATTAAGCCTTTTAGGGAACATGGTTCGTTCGCATAACTTATAGCATAGACACAAAAACAGAGCAAAGCAATCTATTGACAAACAAGTTCAAACAAGTTCCTTAACTTATCTTCAAGTTAATCTTTGCCTCCCGTCCATACAGGAGAAATTATGTTTCGCTTCTGTCCAATAGAAGTATCCCTTCTGCCCTACAGAAGTAACTGGTCCAATTCACATGGCACCACAAACTCAATCCTTTATCTAGAATAGGATCTCCAAACATGCCCAGATGTTGAGGGCCACGGAGGTCTTCAACTCCATTCTAGACCTAGCAAGGGGTGTCTAGAGCTCCAACTGACCCGCAAGCTGTCTAGGAGCGAAACATCATTCCCGTGGTTGGCCTTTTCACCACTCGACCTTCGGCCCATGAATCGAGCAGTGCCCTCTCGGGTTAATACGCGGTGCGATCATGGAGGTGATCCACCCGTACAATATATCCTTCCTTAATTAAATCCTTTAAGAATCAAGCACAAATAAGGCATTCAGCCCAATATCATTTTCCAAGAAAACATTCCTTTATTCCCATGGCGACTTGTCATCACAGACCCTTGCCATGCATTTACCATAAATCACAAGCACTTGGAATAATCATCCCAAACAACAACTAACAACCAGTTGAATGTAAAAACATTTAGGATGTTGTTCGATCAATCAACAAAACCAATTGCATTCTTTCCAAAACAATGCAAGAGTAGATGATATAATATTACCCATTGCATATTTGCTCTCCCCCTTGGGATCTAAGAGCAATATTATGCAAAAATGTTCTTAACACTTCCTTCCTTCGGCTAGGGCATATGTTAAGGGTTCAAACACTATTCATGATGTAAGTTCTCTAGGTCACTTACCTTGATTGATAACCCAACCCTGAATTTGAATTGGCAAAAGTCATCGTTATCCGACGGATCTCAAGAGAATTTCTTGTACTAGCTCTTAGTCAAGTCATGAGGCAACTAGAAAATTATCCTCATATATCAAACATGTTATAGGCATAACGTGTAAATACTTGATAAGATAAGTGCGAGGTGATCTCAAGTAATTAGACTCTAATAGGCCTTGTATTGAGCTAGAATCTAGTTTTTCTTAATATTTGGGTTCTTAGCCTAAGTACTTTTGAAGTATCTAAACTTTAAACTAGTACTTTCTATTCATGATTCTCAATGTCATATTCTTTTAGTAATTATGCTATTTGTAACCCTTGACTATACTTTAATCTAGCACTTGTATGCACAATCTTTTAATATCGTTCTTTTGACGGCTATGCCATTCATAACGCTTGACTAATTCTTCCTTGTAATTACTTTACTAGTAAATAAATCATATGTAACTAGGTGCAATTATCTTCCCTTGATATATGCACTTCAAAACTCCATCTCTCGAGTAGGTGAGATGAAATTGATCCTTTCCCATGACCTATACTCATACAATAGTATGGGGCCTAACCTATCTCATACAAAAATCAAAGCAACAATCTATCAATTTGAAAATACATTACTTATGACCGGAACCGCAGTTGGATAGACAGTGATGCCTTTGCTCGAAGCCTTGTTGCTAGTTGCAAGATTATCATTCGCACGCGACATTCTTCGCTTGGAGGCCATCGACCGTAGGTAGATTCAAGAGATTAAGAAGGTAGAATAGATTCAAGATGGGAGAGTGTCAGAGAAGATGGTTAAGTCGAGGGTTGAGATAGAGGGAATTGAGCTAGTTCTCTTCCTTGCAGCCTCTCGAGGTGTCTCTTCTCTTTCTCTCTCTCTCTCTCTCTCTCTCTCTCAAGCTCTCTTTCAAGCTCTTCCTCACAATCTCTTGGAGGGGTATCCTTCTCTCTACCTCTCTTTCACAGCCTCTCGAGGTCTCCCTATGCTTCTTATGCCTCTCCCATGCCTCATATTTATAGTGAATTAGAGAAGAGGGCTTGTGGTTGAGAAGTGGAGCTCTTTGTGGAGGGGGATCTTGGAAAGATCAGTGATCTGATGCTCAGATCATAAATCTGATGGTTCTATTGGCTCCGAAAGGGGGGTAAAACTCCAAGACACTTGCCTAGAAAGCTCTTAGTTCACTCCTTTTTCTTTTCTCTATTCAAAGTGCTGTCCACTACCTGTGTACTGCGATTGCGGCGCGCGCGATTTCGCAAATCCTCTCTTTGTTTTGTTTCTTTTTATAAAATCTCCAACTAACTAAAATATCACTTGTCTTTTCTTTTAAATGACATCCAGTTCTAAAAATCTCCATATCTTTTTTTAGGATAATATCTAAAGTATCTAAAATATACTAGTTTTGCCCAAAATCTAATATTTTTGGACCATCCAACTATACACATTAACCTAGTGATTAATATAACTCATAAGTCTCTTTCACGTTGTAATTTACGTGAAGGGTGGCTATGGTCCTTGCCAATATCGAATTTACGACTCTTGATTTTTTAAATAAAATATTTTTAATTAAATAAAAATTAGTAATAGTTAATGTTAGTTAGTTTTTACCTTAGTTAGACTTTAGTTAGTAATCTTACTAACTTATTAATCGACTAACTAACTTTCGAACTAACCAACTAACTTTTATTGTGCGGAGATATTACATCCTAAAAATATTAATAATTAATGTTAGTTAGTTTTTACCTTAGTTAGACTTTAGTTAGTAATCTTACTAACTTATTAAGTGACTAACTAACTTTCGAACTAACCAACTAACTTTTATTGTGCGGAGATATTACATCCTCCTCCCCTTAGAGAAATCGAGATGTCCTCATCTCGAGAGAACTAGGGGTTATCATTTAGGAACCTGTGGGTTATGGACCACCATGCTTTCGCTGCGCTACTCTGATCACTCACAGGCATGCGGTCTTTTGAGACAACAACCTATGGTATTTGATATATCCAAGTCTTGGTTACAATAGAAAATTTATTGTAGTTACATCTCATGGATATATTCTAGGTTTTTTTTCCTAAGCACTTGGTATATTCTAGATCATTGGAGCTTGTACAACTTCTTTTCCTGTAAGCTCAAGTTCTCTTTGAGTTCTGTTGGGACAATTGATATAGTTATGTCTAATGTTGTGGCACTCGGAGCATCGATGTTTAGGGTGCTTTGGACATTCCCTTTTGAAATGACCTAACTCCCTGCAATACAAACAACGCGGAGATTTATCACTTGCGGTCACAAGGTTCTTGGTTGTCCTTGGCAGGATTTTCTTCTTTAGAACAAAGTGTCCTAGGATTCTTTTAGCAGATTGGAGTGGTCCTTTATCTTGGAAACTACATTTCCAGATTGTCCTGTCCTTAGTTGGGGACTGAGCTCCATAGACAATTGGCTTTGCTTGTAATACTAAAGAATACTTCCAAGCTTCGACATTCTGATAAGACCCAATCTATATTAGTTGAGAAGAAATGACTTAAGAAAAATTCATTGCATGTTATAACTATCATTCCTTGCTAGAGTATCTCTAATCATTTGCAAGTTCTAGGCTCAAAATAGATGCAACTCATATTACTCAAGTTAAGAGTAAAGTTTACTCCTATACAAGCTGTATTTCATGTCGACAAAATTTCTAGGATTTCTAATAATCCTGAAGTGGTGCAGTAGGTTCTAAGTCTTCATCTTCGTCTGATTCCTCTATATATCCGAAGACTGCACTTGTGTAGCTTCGTTTTCCTGGAGGCTCCGTATCTTTTGAACTTAAGTCAGGGCAGTCTGCTTGGACATGTTCTAGTTCATTGCAATGGAAACATTGGCGGTAGGGACATCTCCTACGGATGTGTCCTATCTCTCCACATGTATGGCATCTCTTACACAGATCTCGGGAAACATCTTTACTACAATTTTCCAATTTAAATTCTAGGACGATTGGATTCGCTCGGAGTAATGCGTCTTGCAAGTCTGTTGGACGCATTGCTTCAAGACGATGGTTCAAAGGAGTGTTTAGGCCATGGCAAAACTTGGATACTTGCTGTGCAATATCCATAGGTGGGGCGTATTTTAGTAGGGTTACAAACTTTGAGTAGTAAGCATCCAACGTTAATTCTACTTGCTATAGCTTGAAGAATTCATTCATCTTCAAAGTCTGGTAGGTTGGCGGAAGGTATCGTCCGCATACAGCATCTTTTAGTTGAACCCAAGTAAGAGTGGCTTCAGAAATACCTTGATCTTTGCACCATTGCTTCCACATAATCGAGCCTGGCCAACTAACTTAAGTTTGGCTATCATTGCTTGATTGGTAGAGGCAGTTCCTGAAGCAAAGAAATAGTCATCCAACGACTCAATCCATATCTCTGCCTCTGCTGCAATGTCTATCCCTTCTCCATCAAACTCGGGTGCCTTAATTTGCTTGAGAAGGAATTTCTTCTCTTGCATGTCAACATTCGTGGGTGCAGAAGGTACCTAACAATCAAGCCATACTGCTTAGATTATTTTGTTTAGGATATGTCTACAAACCATACATTAATCAACCATGTATCATTACAAAATTTCGCTCTGATACCAACTGTGAGGTACTCGCCCATCGGCTTCCCAGGCACTCTTTTAGCGGTCTATCGAGAAACAAATCTAAGCGTCGCTGCCCGGTACTCCCAGGGAATCTTCCGAGTTTTGTCACCTAGGGTTTCCCGAATCCGCCTCACAACGGAACGTTCACGACCGAACCCACTAGGATCGACCTGAAATTCGGGTTCCTAGTTGTCAAGGTCTCCTGTTTTAGCATTCTAGCGTCGGGTTTTGGACATCCTACTTTACGCAGAGATACCCAACCCGAAGCAGACCCATGCCGCACTTGGTTCAAAGAGAATGGGAAACGAGAGGGATGCGCTGCTCAACCTTTCTGCCCATAGGGCATAGTCCCATTCCGGTCCCCTAAAACGGCATGAATCGGGTTCTAACCTAACAATACCTAAAGATTGAATAACGATAAAAACTTGTGAGAAGCCTCCTAGTTCTGGGACCACCCTGCCATAGGACAGACCCGTCGGGGGTTTCGCCCACCCGCTTCCCTTAATAGCTTTAGTTTTCTAATTAGGTTCTACCACATTTATGTGTGACACTTAAAGTCAGCTTCATTAATTAAGCCTTTTAGGGAACAGGGTTCGTTCGCATAACTTATAGCATAGACACAAAAACAGAGCAAAGCAATCTATTGACAAACAAGTTCAAACAAGTTTCTTAACTTATCTTCAAGTTAATCTTTGTCTCCCGCCCATACAAGAGAAACTATGTTTCGCTTCTGTCCAATAGAAGTATCCCTTCTGCCCTACGGAAGTAACTGGTCCAATTCACATGGCACCACAAACTCAATCCTTTATCTAGAATAGGATCTCCCAACATGCCCAGATGTTGGGGGCCACGGAGGTCTTCAACTCCATTCTAGACCTAGCAAGGGGTGTCCAGAGCTCCAATTGACCCGCAAGCTATCTAGGAGCGAAACATCATTCCCGTGGTTGGCCTTTTCACCACTCGACCTTCAGCCCATGAATCGAGCAGTGCCCTCTCGGGTTAATATGCGTTGCGATCATGGAGGTGATCCACCCGTACAATATATCCTTCCTTAATTAAATCCTTTAAGAACCAAGCACAAACAAGGCATTCAGCCTAATATCATTTTCCAAGAAAACATTCCTTTATTCCCATGGCGACTTGTCATCACAGACCCTTGCCATGCATTTACCATAAATCACAAGCACTTGGAATAATAATCCCAAACAACAACTAACAACCAGTTGAATGTAAAAACATTTAGGATGTTGTTCGATCAATCAACAAAACCAATTGCATTCTTTCCAAAACAATGCAAGAGTAGATGATATAATATTACACATTGCATATTTGCTCTCCCCCTTGGGATCTAAGAGCAATATTATGCAAAAATGTTCTTAACACTTCCTTCCTTCGGCTAGGGCATATGTTAAGGGTTCAAACACTATTCATGATGTAAGTTCTATAGGTCACTTACCTTGATTGATAACCCTGAAATACAGCTTGTATCGGAGTAAACTTTACTCTTAACTTGAGTAATATGAGTTGCATCTATTTTGAGCCTAGAACTTGCAAATGATTAGAGATACTCTAGCAAGAAATGATAGTTATAACATGCAATGAATTTTTCTTAAGTCATTTCTTCTCAACTAATATAGATTGGGTCTTACCAGAATGTCGAAGCTTGGAAGTATTCTTTAGTATTACAAGCAAAGCCAATTGTCTATGGAGCTCAGTCCCGAACTAAGGACAGGACAATCTGGAAATGTAGTTTCCAAGATAAAGGACCACTCCAATCTGCTAAAAGAATCCTAGGACACTTTGGTCTAAAGAAGAAAATCCTGCCAAGGACAACCAAGAACCTTGTGACCGCAAGTGATAAATCTCCGCGTTGTTTGTATTGCAGGGAGCTAGGTCATTTCAAAAGGGAATGTCCAAAGCACCCTAAACATCGATGCTCCGAGTGCCACAACATTAGACATAACTATATCAGTTGTCCCAACAGAACTCAAAGAGAACTTGAGCTTACAGGAAAAGAAGTTGTACAAGCTCCAGTGATCTAGAATATACCAAGTGCTTAGGAAAAAAAACCTAGAAGATATCCATGAGATGTAACTACAATAAATTTTCTATTGTAACCAAGACTCGGATATATCAAATACCATAGGTTGTTGTCTCAAAAGACCGCATGCCTGTGAGTGATCAGAGTAGTGCAGCGAAAGCATGGTGGTCCATAACCCACAGGTTCCAAAATGATAACCCCTGGTTCTCTCGAGATGAGGACATCTCGATTTCTCTAAGGGGAGGAGGATGTAATATCTCTGCACAATAAAAGTTAGTTGCTTAGTTCGAAAGTTAGTTACTCAATTAATAAGTTAGTAAGATTACTAACTAAGGTAAAAACTAACTAACATTAATTATTAATATTTTTAAGATGTAATATCTCCACACAATAAAAGTTAGTTGGTTAGTTCGAAAGTTAGTTAGTCAATTAATAAGTTAGTAAGATTACTAACTAAAGTCTAACTAAGGTAAAAACTAACTAACATTAATTATTAATAATTTTTATTTAATTAAAAATATTTTATTTAGAAAAATCAAGATTCTAAATTCGATATTGGCAAGGACCGTAGCCACCCTTCACGTAAATTACAACGTGAACGAGACTTATGAGTTATATTAATCACTAGGTTAATGTGTATAGTTGGATGGTCCAAAAATATTAGATTTTGGGCAAAACTAGTATATTTTAGATACTTTAGATATTATCCTAAAAAAAGATATGGAGATTTTTAGAACTGGATGTCATTTAAAAGAAAAGACAAGTAATATTTTAGTTAGTTGGAGATTTTATAAAAAGAAAAAAAATAAAGAGAGGATTTGCGAAATCGCGCGCGTCGCAATCGCAGTACACAGGTAGTGGACAGCACTTTGAACAGAGAAAAGAAGGAGTGAACTAAGAGCTTTCTAGGCAAGTGTCTTGGAGTTTTACCCCCCTTTCGGAGCCAATGGAACCATCAAATTTATGATCTGAGCATCAGATCACTGATCTTTCCAAGATCCCCCTCCACAAAGAGCTCCACTTCTCAACCACAAGTCCTCTTCTCTAATTCACTATAAATATGAGGCATGGGAGAGGCATAAGATGCATAGGGAGACCTCGAGAGGCTGCGAGAGAGAGATAGAGAGAAGATACCCCTCCAAGAAATTGTGAGGAAGAGCTTGAAAGAGCTTGAGAGAGAGAGAGAGAGAGAGAGAGAGAGAGAGAGAGAGAGAGAGAGAGAGAGAGAGAGAGAGAGAGAGAGAGAGAGAGAGAGAGAGAGAGAGAGAGAGAGAGAGAGAGAAAGAAAAGAGTCACCTCGAGAGGCTGTAAGGAAGAGAATTAGCTCAATTCCCTCTATCTCGACCCTCGACTTAACCATCTTCTCTTACGCTCTCCCATCCTGAATCTATTCTACCTTCTTAATCTCTTGAGTCTACCTACGGTCGATGGCCTCTAAGCAAAGAATGTCCCGTGCGAATGACAATCCTGCAACCAGCAACAAGGCTTCGAGCAAAGGCATCACTGTCTATCCAACTGCGGTTCCGGTCGTAAGTAATGTATTTTCAAATTGATAGATGTTTGCTTTGATTTTCATATGAGATACGTTAGGCCCCATACTATTGTACGAGTATAGGTCATGGGAAAGGATCAATTTCATCTCACCTACTCGAAAGATGGAGTTTGTGAAGTGCATATATCAAGGGAAGATAATTGCACCTAGTTACATATGATTTATTTACTAGTAGAGTAATTACAAGGAAGAATTAGTCAAGCGTTATGAATGGCATAGCCGTCAAAAGAACGATATTAAAAGATTGTGCATACAAGTGCTAGATTAAAGTATAGTCAAGGGTTACAAATAGCATAATTACTAAAAGAATATGACATTGAGAATCATGAATAGAAAGTACTAGTTTAAAGTTTAGATACTTCAAAAGTACTTAGCCTAAGAGCACAAATATTAAGAAAAACTAGATTCTAGCTCAATGCAAGGCCTGTTAGAGTCTAATTACTTTAGATCACCTCGCACTTATCTTATCAAGTATTTACACGTTATGCCTATAACATGTTTGATATATGAGGATAATTTTCTAGTTGCCTCATGACTTGACTAAGAGCTAGTACAAGAAATTAATCATAAGGTCTAAAACTAAGATATCTTGAGATCCGCCGGATAATGATGACTTTTGCCAATCCAAATGCGACAGTGGGGTCAACACAGTGGACAGGGTGGACGCATAGGAGAAGGACATTGGCACAAACGCAAGCATCAACATGCGAAAAATCACAAAATGCAGGCATTCACGCAAAAACAAGTGAAACATCAAAACATAAATTACAAAAAAATTGATAACAATTAAACCAAGCACCAAATGAACAAACAACAAAAAGGAAAAATATGCCGAAGGACAAGAGGAAGAGGTCGAAAATGTGAAATGGGATGTCTAGTGACAATTAAGGGCATTCACATGGAAAAAAGATAAAAATCGGGCTTACAAACACACATGAAAATGAATATTGGAAAATCCATTAGCCAATATGAAGGTGCAATCAAAAGGAAAAATATCCTAGATTATGTGCAGACTGGCCTATCACATTAGAATGCAGTTTCAACAAATATAAGACCCATTCGCATGGGAAAATGATAAAAACACACCAAAAATGGCAATAAAATCGAACTGTCGAAACAAGGAAGAATGAAGACAAAACATGTCCGCAGAAAAGTGGCAAATAGGATAGATAAGGTACAATGCGGTTTAGAGGACGGTAGGGCACATTCGCATGGAAAAATGGCAAAAATACAAATAAAAACAAAATCAAAAATTAATAGGAGAAAATCCGTGCATTGGAATGGAGTGCAATGAAAAGAAAAAATGTCAGGGGAAACCTATGGGATACAATCGTGAGGTCAGAATGCATTTTCGGTAGTGCTAAGGGGCATTCACATGGAAAAATTAGGGAGAATAGTTATAAAAACACACTGAAAAATTAATAACATAAAATCCATGGGCCGAGACAGGATGGGGAAAAAATAAAAATTGTGCAAGGGAGCAAGGCGGACAAGGCTATCTAAGTAGAATCAGAGGAGGCGCCGCGTCATGGCAAGGCGAGGGGGTTTCCTACCACGATGTCAGCGTTGGAGAGTCAAGACGTGATCCGAGGGGATGTAATTATGGTAGGTTCACATGGAAAAAGAGCCAAAATCTCACACTAGAATACCCAAAAAGACAGAAAAATTAATAGCAGATAAATTGTGCATCAGAATGATGAGTAGGAAAAAGGAAAAATGTCAAAGGGAATGTGTAGGTCAGGAATGTCACATTAAATTGTTGTTTCGAAGCAAAAAAATATGCATTCACATGGAAACACATTAAATTAGCAGAACATTCTTCAAAAATTAATGACTCATGATCCGTGGCTCGGAACTGGAGCTATAAAAAGGAAATTTGGCTAGTTTGAAGGGAAAAATAGGGATGTGAGGTCAAATTTTTATTTCGGTAAATGTAGGGTGTGTTCTCATAAAAACACTTCAAAATAAAGGATAAAGACAAACTGTCAAGGAATGACCCCAAGGCTGGGTAAAAATGAGACAAGTGAGTGAGAAAGGAACCCGATCAGGGCAGAAGCATGATTTGGGATGCATAAATTGACTGATAGGAATGTTTCTATGAAGGTATATAAAGTGAACGCGTAGGGACACGTTCCCACACTTAATACCTTAATAGATCAAATGAACTAATCAACAGGGGCGTAAAACTTGATCACAACCCATACACGTGTGTCCCCACTCTTAAAACATGACCAACACTTGTAATCAAAAGGGATAGGGTTAGAAAAACTTTTGCAAATGGTCGAGGTGAACCGTCATTGACTTGTGAAGGATCGTAGTCGACACGGTAAGAGGTACCATGGCTCACCACCTCACACTCATTGACTTGTGAAGGATCGTAGTTGACAGTAAGAGGTACCATGTTTCACCACCTCACACTCGTCATGGCAGGGACCATGTAGCAGCACCCAAGGAGGTAGCTTTGTTGATGAAGTGTTGATTGAATCGTCAATGGAGAGGTATACCGCACTCAATCTCGATAGTCGCTCATATTGGATTGATAGATAAGTCACTGGCCCCATAACTCATGTCACTTCTCAAGAGTGTTTTCACCTTTTCTCAAAGAATAGGTCTGTATGACAGGGACTAAAGTCCGTTTCTCCCATAACCGATATATTTTTCATTTTTTTTCCTTTCAAAAGAGAAGAATGGCAGGAACACCATGTATCAGAACTATCCTTGGCACCTATATTAGATCAAATGGAAAGGAAGCAAAGGAGGGATGGAAGGTGGCTGTGAGGAGCTAGAAGAATGAGGCCACGTCATCAAGATAATCCTGCGAGCAAGGCCTTTCTGGTTGTAGCTTCTTTTGCAAAATTTCCTCCACATGGCTCTTCATAGCATGCCTTCAGGAGCACTATTCCAATCTTCTCTCCTACAATGCATCTACGTAGTACTTAATCTTTGCCTTTCTTGTACAGAGCGCCACCAAATAGCAGGGTGTAGGGGGCTGATTCCAAGATAAGCTTCTTCTTCTCACGACTAGAGATACCAAGGGGATACTATTGCGTTGCTAAGAGGTTCCCTATGTCTGTGTACCATATGGGGTAACTGTTTCGACTAAAAAGAGGAAAGCATCTAGGAGACTTGGATCATCTTGCTCTTCTTCATCACTCTAAGGGATCAGTGATAGATGATCAACCAGGACATGGGAGTGACCAAGTTTGGTAACCACTTCAAAGTCAAACTTCTGAAACAGAAGGAAACAGAAGGAGCCATCTCATCATTCTTCCCTTCACATCTACTTTATTTATCAAGAAGGATAGAGCTTCATGATCCACATAGAATTTGAAGTGCGTCGATAGTAGGTAGTGTCGAAACTTCTCCAAGGCGAACACCATTGCCAAGCACTCAAGCTCTGTCACTGTATAGTTTCGTTCTCTATCGGTTACTTTTCGACTTTCATAATAGATAGACTGATCTAACTTTGAGGAGCCTTTTTGGCATAAGACTGTACCTAGGCCTTCAATTGATGCATGAGTGTGCACATGGAATTCCTTTGTCCAATCAGGAGGTTGCAAGATGAGTGCTTCGCTCAGGCACTGTTTCAAGTGTTGAATGCAAGTGGGCTTCCTTTGTCGCAAAATGTGATATGAATCTTCTCTAATATCCCACATGGTGGCCAAGGAATCCCCTCAATTGTTTGAGGTTAGTCGACGCTATTAAGGCTGTGATCTTCTCGATCTTTACAGGGTCTGTTGCTATCCCCTGTGCAGAGACAAAGTGGCCTAGAAGAACTCTTGACGAGACTCCAAAGATGAATTTGTCGGAATTGAGAGAGATCCCATACTTTGGGCATATGTCAAAGCACTGTTCTAGGTGTCCCCAATGCTCACAGATTAGGCTATAGACAAAGAAGTCATCTAGGTACACCTCAATGAAGTCATGCAAATGGTTTTGGAATGCCACCATCATCACTTGTTGGAAGATAGCATGAGTGTTACAGAGCCCAAAAATGGCATCACTCTATAAGCATAGATTCCCCATTTTGTTGTAAAGGTTGTTTTGGATTGATCTTCTTCTACGATCTGGACTTGGTTATATCCACTGAATCCATCCAAGAGGAAATAAATCTCATGGCATGCCACTGTGTCCAATAGTTGGTTTGTGAAAGGAATAGGAAAATGATCATTCTTGGTCTTGGAGTCCATCTTCTAGAAGTCTACACATATTCATAGCTTTCCATTCTTATTGGGTACTACCACAATGGGCGAAACCCATTCACTATTGGCCACTCGATAGATAAACTTGGCTTCAAGGAGCTTCAACAATTCGGCTTTCATGAGGGTGGAGTAATTTGGATTCATGAGCCTCAGTCTTTACCCCACATGCTTGGCGTCAAGCTTTAGGTCAATGTGATATTGACACACCGTAGGATCAATCCCCTTTAGCTCTTTGTACGACCATGCAAATAGGTCCAAGTTCTCCTTCAGTAGGTCATGCAAGATCGATAGTTCTTCTTCAGGAAGACTGACACCTACATTCAAGTGACATTCTATAGCATCAGCATCCACGAATGTTAATTTCTTTTCACCTTCCACTTCATGGATGAAGGTCCCATGGACTGCTTTGGGGTAGAGAGGTCACTCCCTCAAGGGGGTGGTCTCCTCTTCTGAGGTTCCATTGGAATTGAATTTTTTTGTCATTGGAGACTTAGCTCGCTCTCCTTGGGATGCTAAAATGGTATCATAGCTATTTTGGGTTTTATAGGAGGTTCATCTATCTCTTGACTCGAAGATTCATCTTTCAAGGATGCATTCGAGAGTGTCACATAACATAAACCTTCTCTAAGTTATGTTTGGGCTGCCGCACTAGTGGTTGTTGGCACGGTGCATCATCATCATCTTCTCTTAAGAAGGGTGGATTAGGGTGGCAAGAGACACTGTTAAAGAAAGGTTTATTCTGCTTAATCCATTTCCTATGGATCTGTTGCACATGATGTGACTCATTAGCCAGTCCAAAAGGTACCATAGTCATTCTATCTAATAGCATGGGATTTTCTGCTTCTATAGCTTTTAAAACTTCTTCCTCATTTGTGCCTTCTATGAGTAGGATAGATTCTTCCAACCCGCTTTTATAATTTTCTTCCTCGCTGTCATCTTCGTCCTTTTTAGACTCTATTTTTGCCTCTATGGAGACTCAATAAGAGAAAAACAGACTCTCTATTATGTCCTCTACTTCTGCTTTTGTGTTTGTCTCTATCTCTGTCTCTATCTATGTCTCTAGTATGGCCATGTAATAGGGAGAACAATACATCCATGCCTCTATCTCGCTGTCTGAGGTGACTTCAGAAGTCAATTCAGGTTTAGGCAGGAGGTATTCACCCATTGACAAAGACTTTGCTTCTTTTGGGAGTTGGCTTACAGTGCCCACTATTAGGTACTATGCCTCTGTTGTCTTGGGAAAGATCTATTTGATGGCTTCTTCATCTCTTGATGTGCCATTTGTTACTTCATTGGAAAAGTCTATGAAGACATCGATGGAAGTGAATCCATTATCTTTTTTTGCGATCCATACAACTTCAGCACCACTTTGTTGGGTCCTCTACCTAGGGTTAGGGTTCCTTTGAGCCAATCCATTCATACCCTTGCTTTAAAAAGCCATAGTCTTCCCAAAAGCAGAGGATATGAGGTCCTGTAAGAATTTGGTTTGACCACGAGATAAGTCAACCAATAGTCTCTTCCTGCAAGAGTTGTCTTCACATATGGGAGAATGCCCAAAGGCTTGATTCTACTTTGGTCTGCTAGTCTGATAAGCCACTGTGTGGGTTGCATACCTTGCAAGCCTAGATCTTTCATTGTCACATCCATCATTATGTTCACTGATGAACCTCCATCAATCAATGCATCTACTATGAAGTATACTTCAATCCACATGCCAATCTCTAGGGTTCCAGGATCCAAGAAGGTGTTAGCCACATCCACTTCTTTCACATGCTTCAATCCACATGCCAATCTCTAGGGTTCCAGGATCCAAGAAGGTGTTAGCCACATCCACTTCTTTCACAGGCTCTGGTGCTTTGTTGGACTTGGTTGCTATTGAAGGAGAAATCCTTAGGCCTCTTCTTCTTGTTAGTTTGCCTTTGAATTTATTTCAGTAGCTAGGAGACAACATAAGTAATTGATGGAACGTAAGGTTTGGTGTGAAGGTGTCTAGGTCTTTGAACATGTCATATTCTTTGATAGGATCCAGGGGCTTCTCCAATCGGCTAGGATGCATCTGTTATGAAGCATACTTCAATCCACACGCCAATCTCTAGGGTTCTAGGATCCAAGAAGGCGTTAGCCACATCCACTTCTTTCACAGGCTCTAGGGCTTTTTTGGACTTGATAGCTATTGAAGGAGCAATCCTTAGGCTCGCCTCTTCTTCTTCATATCATGCTTTTGAATTTATTTCGGTAGCTAGGAGACAACATCAGTAATTGATGGAACGTAAGGTTTGGTTTGAAGGTGTCTAGGTCTTTGAACAAGTCATATTCTTTGATAGGATCCAGGGGCTTCTCCAATGCTAGGAAATGGCATCTTCCATATCCTAAAAATCTAGTCATGTCTTTGTAACTGTGTCTATGGCTCTACAGTGCTCTGTACTACACTATTCTGCTTTGCACAATGCTATTTCTGCTTGGGAAGATTGAACTTTGTCGATTTGACAGAGGGAATGTTCTCTTTTGGAAATGAATGTTCTCCTTTCTTAGTACAAGTTATTGTAGCAACTTCCAATTCCACCAAATTGGAAGCAGATTCTAGGGTCTTTTGCTGGGTATCCGAGAGGTAGCCTTCACAAGAGAGCTAGACTAGGATAGTCTTTTGCAGTGTGGCATTCTCCTTTGCATCGGCTGCATAAGGGCTTGTAGTCCATGGACCTTCTAGGGTTTGGATAGTTCAGTGAGATATGTCCCTTTTCTCCGCATCTGTAACACTCCACCTCTGATCTCTGGCTACCGCCAAACTATC
Organism: Lygodium microphyllum; assembly: GCF_053477565.2. Taxonomy (NCBI): domain Eukaryota; kingdom Viridiplantae; phylum Streptophyta; class Polypodiopsida; order Schizaeales; family Lygodiaceae; genus Lygodium; species Lygodium microphyllum. Next base: position 144,404,103 of record NC_141150.1, on the reverse strand, counting down.
ATCCTCGGTAACTTTGAGAGGGAAATCTTCTTGAGCCAAAGTTAGGACCGCTAAAGTCCGTAGGCTTTGGTCTAATATCTTGGGTGGTTATCTTAGATTCCAACAAGTGAAATATTCCTTCATCTTTCTTCCTTCTTTCATGCATTTTCTTCAGAGAGCAAATATCCTCTATATGGTTCTTCCTCAAACAATACAAACAAAACGCTCCATGGATGGTTGTTTTTTGGGTACATTCAGTGGCTAAATGTCCCACTTGATGGCACTTTCTACACCATGTATTAGATTGCATCACATCTCTTTCACCTCTTGCAGGAGTGGATATGTTGGCAGTATTCATCTTCAGTATCTGTAGCTATTCTGTAATCACATCCATCAGCTCCTTGATACTTGCGATTAAATTGGACATGTAGTCCTTTAGATTTTCGCCTCCTGGAGTACTTGTAGTAGGATTTTGGGAAGCCTCTATTATCATGACATAGATTAGTTGGGTCGATGATCCACAGGGTCCTCTATTCTGGTTCTGATTCAGAGCTCCTGTTGATACTGTTGAGATAGACAGAGAGAAGGGTTGGAGCAACAAAAAGGAGCAGTGTGCTCTAATCTCATTTCCTTCATTATTCCATATCACACATAACTAAAGTGAATACAACACTCTAAGGTCTACAAACCATTTACACATAATCTAAAGTCACTGACTTCTTTAATGTCCCACACTTGCTAATACAGCTGGACATATGATAGAGAGACAAAGTTTCGGTTACACACATACTAAAGATAAAAGAGCTTGAAGTCTTAACACTCCCCTCAAGCTCAAGACAGCCTCTATACACCAAGTAGCTAACAGAAAACATTGAACTTCTCTTTACCTAAAGACTTGGTAAAGATATCTATAACCTATTCATTACCTAAAGACTTGGTAAAGATACCTATAACCTATTCATTAGTCTTCACATGCATAAGATCTACTCTCCCTGCAAGAACCATCTCTTTGATAAAATGGTAGTGTACCTCAATGTGTTTAATCATGGCATGGTATACTCGATTAGTTTCCAGGAATGCAATCAGGGATGTGGACATAAGCAAGGCAACCAAATACTTTCATGTGATTGATATCAGGCTTGTAGCCATACAGCTTCTCAAATGGTGTCATATCATGAATACTTGCACTGGGAGTCATGTTTAAGATATACATGGCTATCATAACAACCTTAGCCCAATAATAGAGCATCATCTTCTTCTCGTTCAACATTGCACGCACAACTTCGATTAAGACCACGTTCTTCCATTCAGCTATTCCATTCTACTGTGGAGTATAGCTACATATAAGCTGCCTACATATGCCATTTTCAACCAAAAAACTGTCAAACTCATTTGATACATACTCCCCACATCACTGTCAGATCTCAAACAAGAGATATAGCAATCAAATTCCTTTTTAACTTGCTTCTTAAATTGCTAAAAAACATCAAACACCTCATCCTTTGTTTTCAATATATAAACCCAAGTATAGCGACTGAAGTCATCAATGAATGTCACATAATACTTAGAGCTTCCCACAGATGCATTATGGGGCTGGCCCCCACACATCAGAGTGAACCAACTGCAATGATCGCGTACTATTTCTTACATGCTTGACAAATGGCAACCTTGACTATTTACCAAACTAACAAGCATCACAGACATGACCAATATCCATGTAAGAAAAGGTAGACCTGTAACAAGTTGTTTTTTCTGCATCATTTGCAGCTACTGAAGATTAACATGCCCCACTCTTTTATGCCATATTTCTAAATCTCTAATTGTGCCAGAGCCATGGGCAAACATGGCTGATTTCAGCTGTGGCAAAGTGGCATCAAGAGTAAACATCATGCCATTCCTATGACTGTGAGAAATCAATTTGCAGCCATTACCAAACTCCTCAATGAAGCAACCATTCTTATTAAACCTAACTTGCAAATTCTACTCAGTCATCTAGCCCACAGACAATAGATTTTTAGTAATTGACAGGACATGCAGTACATCATCTAAGTTCTTCTTACTATCATGGATTACCAAAGGCACTTTGCCTTTATGTTCAATGCTATGTTGTGTGTCATCACCTGTGCATACATAGCCATTCCTCTCAGACACCATGTCAATAAACCAGTCGACATGAGGCATCATAGGATTCGATACCCTCGAATCAATATACCAAACAACATCTTCAATAGACTTCTCAGCAGCCCTGTCTTTCACATATGTCATGGCAAACAGTCTATCCCCAAAAGCATCATGCGTCTGACTAGAGGATGCATAATGTCCATGCCGCTTGCCCTTTTGATTGCCCTACTTCTTCCAGTAGTCCTTGGCAATATGATCGTACTTTCCACAGTAATTTGACAATCCTTATCCTTATTAGGGTTGTCAGATGGGTACTCCTGCTGCCAGGAGCCTGTACCTCTAGAGCTAGATCTCCCCCTGCCTCTAAATTTTCCATCTCCTCTTGCATTTGAACCCTGCTGGTTATTATGACCATAAGATACATTTTGTTGGCCTCCTCTATCAGAACCATAACTTCTACCACGGCTGCCACAGCTGCTTTGATTTGAATAGAAGACATCATCCTTGCTCTTGGAACTACTAGAGCTGGTAGCCAATCCCAGTTTAATCTCTTCATGAATGCGCAATGCAACAAGCTCATTGAAATCTGGCATTTCAGCCTGCACAAAGATGGAAGTATCAAATGACTTATATTCAAATCCCAAACCATTTAATGTCACTGCAACCATGTCTTCATCCTCAACATGTGTGCCAATGGATGCCAGCTGATCTGCAATAGTCTTAATCTCTATGACAAGATTGCAACCTTATTGCAGTCAACCAAACATGCAGCCTGAAATTTGTAGATTGTCAATGACCAGCAGCTCTTTCAAGGCCAAAACTGAGATGTATACATGTCATACATGCTCCAAAAAAAAAACTCTCAGACATCTGCTAATACATGTAGGAGTCCATACATGATCATGCGGGCATGGTTCAAGGCATATACATCAAGTACAAGTGTCAAATCCTTGCTTGCAGGTTGCAGTCAACTAATACTATGTCAAACCAAATTTATCCAACTCCAAAATGTCCTCAAATTACTTCATACATGTGCTATCAAGTGTAGGGGTCAATACATGACCGTACAAACAACCATAGGCACTCTATCTTCAACATGCAATGTCATAGAATGTATTCCCTATTTGTAACTAGCCAAGATAATATTAATGCATTTGTTTCTAGCTTCAAACTTTAGCTTTTATGAGCATTCAATGCTCATCTCAGTGTGCTACAGCATGTGTTGATGAAGAAGACCCTTGTGATGGCTTACATATACTCAATGGAGCCTTTGACTACTCCTAGACAAGCCTTGACCAAGTTCATGAAGTAATCGAGGCATATGAATCAATACATACCTTAACAAAATAGCAATGGCAGGTAGCTTGCAATTTACAGGAACCCTTGACTTTTTCATCTTCAAGTCTTCTTCCAAAATGCTATCCACCACAAAGCCCATTCATGGCTCTGATACCATGTTGAGATAGACAGAGAGAAGGATTGGAGCAACAAAAAGGAGCAGTGTGCTCTAATCTCATTTCCTTCATTATTCCATATCACACATAATTGAAGTGAATACAACACTCTAAGGTGTACAGACCATTCACACACAGCCTAAAGTCACCGAGTTATTTAATGTCCCACACTTGCTGATACAGTAGAGAGACAGAGTGTCGATTACACACATACTAAAGATAAAAGAGCTTGAAGTCTTAACAGAGACTAGAGATTGTTGATTCCGGTTGGTAGGGTTCCAATATTGCTATTGGGTTGCCATTGGGGTAACTATTTGAGGCCATTGTTGTTGTGGTTGAACCATCATTTGAGGTACTACTGTCTACGGCGGCCACTGTGGATTCGGTGCACTATACTATAGCATTGTTTGCATTTGAGGGTAGGGGTAGGGAAATATCCCTGGGACTACATTTGGTGGGTATATGATTCTTGGCATGGGAGGAGGTAGGACTCCTCTTCCTGAGGTCATTGGATAGCCTTGCTTCAACTTCACCATACAGTCTTGCAGCGTCCACCATTGTAGCTTGTAGATTGAATGGTCTTCTTAGTTTCACAAACTTACGAACTTCTGGTTGTAAGCCTTTAAGGAAAACTCCCTTCTGGATGCCTTCATCCAAGTGATGGTCGGTCCATCTCTTCAATATGGATTCCATTCTAGAGAGATATGCTTCCACCCATTCACCAGAGGACTCTAACTTAAGTTCATGAACTCCTCTCACATCCGCTTTTCAAAACCTTCACGCCTAAATTTAGTGAGGAAAGCCAACTTTAGGTCGTCCCATGTGCCAAAAGTTCATGTTGCTTGTCTCTCATACCACTGAAACACTACACCTCTGAAAGTGGCGAGGAATATCACCAACCAATGGTCGAGGGTTCTTGCATTGTTAGCCCACACACGCTACCATGAACTCTGCTACATGAAGATCAAGGTCTTCATTGTAATCTCCCTTAAAAATGGGCAATGGGACTACATTTCTTGGCCTGCCAATCAATATTTCCAAGACGGATCTGACTAGGAAGGGGATCTTGAGTCACCATGGGGACTTTTGTGAAGAGTGCCACTAGGGCGTCAAAGGAGGCTTCTACTGCTAGTTGGTTCTGAGCTTTGATTTTTGCTTTCTCTCTACTCACGTACCTCTGGACTCGTTCTAGTGCTTGCCCCTTGATTGTGTCATTTATCATGGAGTTAGCTCCACCCAGTTGGTCTCTACTCCACAGAATGGAATCAGAAGGGCTTCAGTCTCTAGAGGACTCTTTGGCCAACATTTCTTCTACTTCCTTCTTTTCAACATCTCTGGATTCAGCTTCCATTCCACTACAGAGGGGAAGATATTCACTTCTGAAGGTATCAAGACTCATTCTTCTGAGGATCGTTGTGGTGCCATCATCATAGTAATGCCATCTTCTTCTGATGGTTTCAACAGTGTATGTCGTGAAGAACAATCTATCCACCAGCTTTTAGTGAGTTGCTAATTGGACAAACAAAAGGTTGTTAGTGCACTATTCGTCCCATGTATCTTGTTATTGAGCATCCACAAATAGATTCCAACTCTTTTCCTTCTTGTTCTCGTAAACTTCCACTAACCACGACTCTTGAAGCTTCTTCATGATCTCCCACTTGATGATGTCTGGAGACTCCTCAATGAATGCTAAATACTCCATGGATGGTCATTCTCTCTGTTTCTACACTTCAGTTTGCTCCCAAAAAATTTGCCACCAAGATGCGTCTTTGTTACATTAACAAGGAGAGGAAATAGTCCACCACATAGAGCTTGCATCATGATGGTAATACGTTTCCGCCATTGTGGGATGAATTTCTTGTAGAAAGTGGCTTTGGCAATGAGAATTTCCAATTATTCAATGGTAGAAGAAACTTTACAAGCATCCATTGAATTATTCTCCTCTCAGCAATGTCATTTTCTTCATTTTCAACCTCTTCTAATGCTTGTTGATGGAATTGTTCCCCGACTGCGGACAAAAACATGGAGTCCCAAGAAGGAACACCAAGAAAATGGGGAATCTACTGCAAGAAAATCTATCTTTTATCATCAACAAATATATTTTTCATATTTAATGTGACCACAACAAGGAAAAGAACACCAATCTTCTCAATCTTTATGCAACTTCATAAAAACAGTTCTCCCATAGCTTTAACTTGAACAAAATTTATTATACTCTTCATATTCTTCATAGAATTCATGAAGAGACCACAAAAACATAAGAGAGTACACCACTTTGAATGGAAATCATCACATAGTTTTCTTCTTCAAAGTTTCCATAGCTTTCTCTCACAATTTCTCACACATAGATACATTGTTTTGCATAGATTTGGCTATCTCTCACACACATACTCTCTCTCTCTCTCTCATACATGATCTCTCTCAATAGTACAATGAAATAATCAATAATAATAATTCATAACCCCTCTTTGGTCATGGATACCCCTCCCAAGAGGTATTTCTGATATGAAAGGTCACCAAAGCCACTACAGTGTCCCTTGAGAGCTCACCATTGTCATTGTCACTTCAGTCTTTACTTTGAGTCTTCAGCAGCTACTTCTTCTACTTCTTCGAGCTATTTTGAACTTATATTCATCTCTTTCCAAGGTTTTAAACTTTCCCAAGCTTCACATTTATCCCATATTACACTTACAGAGGCACACATAACAAAACAGAACAGAGGCAAAGACTCTATATAAGCTCAATAGAGGGTCTACAGTACCATACAGAAGGTCATCAGAAAGCCTTGAGCTCAACTTGAATCATTCCCAACCATCAAGAATCAATAAATAATCTTCCAAAAACTCTCAAAATCCATCAATCATTATTCCAACCTCTCATACAGAAAGAAAACAGAGCAAAACAGAAGCTCAACAAACTCAGTTAGAACCAATCAGACACTAACAAATCATCAATAGAGCATGTCAGAACATCATATCTCCACTATAAAACATCATGAGCTTCTCAAATCTATTCAACCTCATCCAAAATACTCCCAAAAACTTTCAAAAAATCTAATCATAATACAAAATCTATCAAAAATCAACCATTCAATCCACAAAAATAACAAAAATCAGCCAAAAAGTCAAGTCATTTCAACCCTCAACACTAAGTGCATGAATAAGACCATTCAAGAGAGGGTCTATAGCATGCTTAGTCATGTTGGATTACCCCACATGTTTTATGCTAAGGTAGTTAGTACTATAGTTCATTTAATTAATAGATTCACATGCATTGCTCTTGGTGGTAGAGTTGTAAAGGAGGGGTATGGTATGGTAAACCTCATTTTTATGTACACAGAGTCTTTGGATATGAGGCATTCTACCATATATCCAAAGACAAGCTCGGCAAGTTGGATACAAAGTCTATAAAATGCATCTTTCTTGAATATGGTGATGCATGTGAGATGGGCTATCGTCTTTGGGATCTACAAGCCAGGAAAGTTATTTGCAACCATGATATTTTGTTTTATGACGATAAGATACATAATAAACTTGAGTAGGTGATTGAGGTTTAGATTGTGATTTTTCAAGAGGAACCTGTTGTTATTGTACAACCAATTCCCTTTAGATAGCCTACAGCTATTGTTGATACTCTAGTGGCCTAGGATCCGCGTGTTGTGTAGGATCATATTGATATTGTACAAAGAGGACACG